>NC_139698.1:17466443-17478175 GCF_964188405.1 Protomyctophum parallelum | reverse complement strand
TTATGCATGTGCCACGCACTATTATGTAAACTCTTAATTTCCATTTTTCAGCCATTCAGTTGCATTTTCTTTTTTTTTTTCTTTTTTTTTCTCCAAATAATTTGGGAACCCACCAAAATAGTTTTGTCCGGCAGAGCAGACCTCTCATTCTGTGGACATTAATGACGAAGTGAATAGAAAAAGCACAAATAAAAAGTACTATATATGTCATGAAATCACAGGTCCTCTCAATTTTTCGGTGCTGGCTATTGGTTCTATTCTGTTTGTCCTGGACTGTCCCAGACTGAACACGGGGAGTGTAATCGTCCTAATAAATAACACACGAGGGGGGGGGAGAAAAACAGCTGTTAACGCTGTGTTTATAGCAGCACCTAAAGACATAACACACATCCCATGCACGGCCTGCTATATAGCCCCCCCCCTCCCCCAGACGCTATTTAAGATGAATGAGAATGTTAAAACTGAGGGGAGGGGGGAATTGCCCCGGACAAGCTGATGGATGGAGGAGCCTGTAAACCAGCGTGAGAGTAAAAGGGCACGCGGCCATGGTTCGAACGCACCCCCCTCCTCGGTGGCAGATCGAAGCACTTAAGCCATTCTGACCTGAGATCAGATTCAAAAAATGTCTTCTACATCCTGACAGTTTTCTGAAATGTTTCTGTCAGTCGTTCTTTCAGCGAGTTCCGCGCTACGAGCTTGTAGGTCTGCTATTTTTGTGAAAATCTGGCGCAAATATATATATATTCTTTCAGCGAACGTTTTTAACTGAAATCTTTGCTTCTGAATCTTTGCGGCCCTGGAACAGCATATTGTCAGATGGGGGTCGGTGGCCAATTACATATATTTTTTGGGGGTCCTTGACATGACATTTTGAGAACCACTGAACACTGATATAGAAACATGGCTATTCAGAAAACTCTCAGGATTTAGAAGACATTTCTTTAAATGGGTCAATCCATTTAGGAACGGGAACGCCGTCTGTTAAACAATTATTTTAAAACTTTATCTGTTGACAAAATAGCAGATCTACAAGCTTGTGGCGCGGCACTCATACGTTTGCTTCTGGGGGGGTCCCTGGACAACATAATTTCAGATGGGGGTCGGCGGGCCAATTACAAATTGTTTTTGCCGTCCTTGACAAGAAATAGTTTGAGCACCATATTTAGAAGACATTTGTAGAATCTCAGTCCTAAATGGGTTAATAGAGCCTGCAAAGGGACATTTATGTGGCGAGTTTCATTGTTTTGCGCTGCTGAAATGCCATCAGACCACCGCACAAGCTGTTTGTGTCCCCCAATCAGCAGTCACGAACGAGACAACCAGCGACAGAGAGAGAAACTCCTCCACCATGACGGCACAAGGATGCCAGGAGCAAAAATGAGAATAAACTGGGGTGGCTCAAGGAGCTGACAAGACCATGCATCAATCCGTTATATACCTTAAAGCAGGGGTTCCAAACTTTTTTGGACCAGGTACCCCTTTTGGGGTAGATATTTTTCCAGGTACCCCCTCATCCTCGCAACACAGATAACAATATATTTACAACCACACGCAGTGTTTCCTGCAGGAAAAAGCTTTGGCATGGTGCTGGGCGCAGCCGCAGGGGGGCCTTCTTGCGTCGAACATTTTGATGAATTAATTAATTTGATTCAATAATTAATTAATTTGTATTATTGCTCTTGTATTGCTATTGGAGACACTGGGGGGACACTGGGGGACACTGGGCAGGCACTGGGGAGACACTGGGGAGGCACTCGGGAGGCACTCAGGGGACACTGGGGAGGCACTCAGGGGGACACTGGGGAGGCACTCAGGGAGGCACTGGGGAGGCACTGGGGAGACACTGGGGAGGCACTCAGGGAGACACTGGGGAGGCACTCAGGGGGACACTGGGGAGGCACTCAGGGGGACACTGGGGAGGCACTGAGGGGACATTGAGGAGTCACTGGGAAGGCACTGAGGGGACACTGGGGAGGCACTGGGGAGCATGGGGAGGCACTGAGGGGACACTGGGGAGGCACTGGGGAGATACTGGGGAGACACTGGGGAGCATGGGGAGGCACTCAGGGGGACACTGGGGAGGCACTCGGCTGGGCACTGGGGAGGCACTCAGGGGGACACTGGGGAGGCACTGGGAAGGGTCTGAGGGGACACTGGGGAGGCACTGGGAAGGCACTGAGGGGACACTGGGGAGACACTGGGGAGGCACTCAGGGGGACACTGGGAGGCACTGGGAAGGCACTGAGGGACACTGGGGAGGCACTGGGAAGGCACTGAGGGGACACTGGGGAGACACTGGGGAGACACTGGGCAGGCACTCAGGGGGACACTGGGGAGGCACTGGGGAGGCACTCAGGGGGACACTGGGGAGGCACTGGGGAAGCACTGAGGGGACACTGGGGAGGCACTGGGAAGGCACTGGGGAGAAACTGCAGCCACTGGGGAGACATTGGGGAGGCACTGGGGAGACACTGGGAAGGCACTCAGGGGGACACTGGGGAGGCACTGGGGGGGACACTGGGGAGGCACTCAGGGGGACACTGGGGAGGCACTGGGGCAGCACTGAGGGGACACTGGGGAGGCACTGGGGAGCCACTGGGCAGACACTGGGGAGGCACCATGGCGGACACTGGGGAGGCACTGGGCAGACACTGGGCAGACACTGCAGGGCAGACACTGGGGTGGCACTTGGGGAGGCACTGGGGAGGTACTGGACATTTCATATCACACACACACCACTAACCCCCTGGCTATGCGTCGCGTACCCCTAGGGGTCCGCGGACCCCACTTTGGGAACCGCTGCCTTAAAGGACCACTTCACCACTTTTCAACCTATCTTCATATAATAGGTCCTCACTAATAATCATGAAAAAATGGCACAATGTTTTTCTACTCAGTCTGTGTCTCATAGGACGGCTGTGGGCAGTTTAGAAACTGTCTTCCAGTGACATCATCATTAGTCAGATTATTTTTTAAACAAGATTATTTTACAAAAATATTTCGATTTTCATTATCGTGAGAACGAAGGCTTCCATTTTCGCATTGCAACTTTTCAGGACTAGCAAGCCTGCAGTTTTTTTTAGCTTGTATTCCCCATCGATGATGTCACTGGAAGACGGTTTCTGAACTGCCCACAGCCCTCCTATGAGACACAGACCGAATAGAAAAGAATTGCACCATTTTTTCATGATTATTAGTGAGGACCTATTATATGAAGATAGGTTGAAAAGTGGTGAAGTGGTCCTTTAAAGGGATAGTTCAGATATGTTTTTGTGTGCATATCACTACGCCCAAAAGAATGTGATAGAGGACGTCAAAGTTGAACGACAGTATGCGCTAATATTTTAGAAATTGGTCAACAATACAAATGACGTTAGTTTTGTGGATTCATTTACTTTTACTGGGTGGGCCCCAGTGCCCCCCAAAAAATGACCAACTACTTAATATTGACCAAAACCAGAGTAGAACTCCCACCACGGGACTCGGGCAATCAATGAATACAGTTGCAACCACTATAGTAATGGCTAAAGTATTTCATACAACTTAAGTTTAAAAAAATCTGAACTATCCCTTTAACCTGTATGCTTTGTCGCACGACGACGAACAGCCAGAATAGCCAATCGGCAAAGCACACAATAGTGTGTCGCACATTGCAAATGTCATTAACAGTATGACGCCTGAGGGCGAAAAGTGACCTCCCCCTAAAGGGTGAGGTCACGTGCACACATCATGCTGCAGGGTGAGCGCTGGCACTTTGGCATGGGGGGGGGGGGGGGGGGGGGTCAGATCAACATGAGTGTACAGGGTTTGCTGAGGTCAGATAAACATTATGGAATGTCAGAACGGGTCAGCTCCATATATGGAGATCTAAGGGTGACAGCGGGGTCAGTGTCTTGAGTGTACAGGGTGTTACGAGGGCCCAGGTATAGGGCCGGGCCTTAATTTCCGGGCCTGTTGAGAACTCTAGTTTTCGGCCGGCTATACCGGGCGCGGCTGCACTAATAACTTGGGGGCGGGGCCGTCTAGAGTTTAAATGGATGAGTCAAAAGGGGGACATCGAAGAGGAAGGATGGATGGGGAAGGATCGACATATGGAATGTCAGAACGGGTCAGCTCCATATATGGAAATCTAAGGGTTTGAGGTGAGTGTAGAGTTGCTATAGCCAATATTGATGACCTCAGGGATCTCCATATATGGGCTTAATATTGATGACATCACATGTCACAAGGCATGACCATATATGGGGCGTGAATGACGGGGGAATGCACGATGTCATAGTTGATGCCAAAATAAAGGATGTCGCGTTGAAAGTGGTGTAAAAGATATGGACAAAGCGTTCTCCGGGTCTGATATGGACGTAAAATGAAGCCTGTCAGTCCTTGAACTGTAAGTCGTCATCTTTCTAGATCCGTTTGGGCCCAGCTGGCCATTGGCTGGCCCAGACAACAAGGCGGGCTTCCCCCTTCTTCTTCGTTGGTTTTTATTTTGACTCTGGGGTCTATGATCGGGGGGTGGCTCCCGATCATAGACTGTAACGGTAGGCACGCCCCTCAGAACAGACTTGATGGTCATTTTTTTTATAAATGGGACCATCATTTTCCAAAAAAGAATATTATGACGTGAGAAATGAGACTTTAAACTAGTGACTGGAAGAAGAAAGTATTCATGACCATGTTTATTAAGGTAATACAGTCTAGGTGAATTTGGCCCAAATACATGGATCTCTATGGAGCTATGGGGGTTTTTTGGGCCCAATGACAGCGCCACAACAGGCCATGATCTTTCAGGAAGTCCCGATTTCCTTAGTGGCTTCACAAAATATCTGTCTGACTGCCCCCCTGGCCACAACACAAGTGGCCCACAAGCTGAGAGTCTCTGCTCGATATCATGAGCAGCATTCTATCACCTTTCCACATAGCTATAAGCTTCAGGACCATGGACAGCATTCACCTATCCACACAGTTTAATTGAACATCAGAACCATGGACAGCATCCATCTATCCACACACACAGTCTAACTAAACATCAGAACCATGGACAGCATTCACCTATCCACACAGTCTAATTAAACATCAGAACCATGGACAGCATTCACCTATCCACACAGTCTAATTAAACATCAGAACCATGGACAGCATTCACCTATCCACACAGTCTAATTAAACATCAGAACCATGGACAGCATTCACCTATCCACACAGTCTAACTAAACATCAGAACCATGGACAGCATTCACCTATCCACACAGTCTAATTAAACATCAGAACCATGGACAGCATTCACCTATCCACACAGTCTAACTAAACATCAGAACCATGGACAGCATTCACCTATCCACACAGTCTAACTAAACATCAGAACCATGGACAGCATTCACCTATCCACACAGTTGAATTAAACATCAGAACCATGGACAGCATTCACCTATCCACACAGTCTAACTAAACATCAGAACCATGGACAGCATTCACCTATCCACACAGTCTAACTAAACATCAGAACCATGGACAGCATTCACCTATCCACACAGTTTAATTGAACATCAGAACCATGGACAGCAGCACTCATCTATCTATACTACACAGCTTAATTAAACGTCAGCACCATGAACAGCACCCGCCTATCCACACAGCTTAATTAAACGTCAGCACCATGGACAGCACTCCACCTATCCACATTCCACACAGCTTAACCAAACGTCAATCCCATGGACAGTGATGTCACTCGCCTTAACTAGGCTTCAGCACCATGGATAGCAACTGCCACTCAAAACAGCAGAACATCTCGGGAAATCACCTGTATGTGGCACATTTGTCTTGCCAATTACACTGATTGTGGCACTATTATTTTCACTGTAACGCACGCACGCACACACACCACACACACACACACACACACACACACACACACACACACACACACACACACACACACACACACACACACACACGTCCCGACCCATGAATTGCATAATGATGTCCCAGTCCAAATATTATGCGACAGCAGTTTCTGTTGACCTTTGTCACGTTGATAAACAGCCATACAGTGTCAAAATAAATGTCACATTTTGAACCACATGACATTTATTTTCGGGTCCAGTGTCTAATTACGCCTTTCACTAAAAGCTTTTTTTTCCCCCCTTATTTTTGTATTCCCAATTATTTTCGTATAGCGAGTTCCAGGATTTAATTGGCCGTGTGCGTCGTCAGAGTTGCTCTCCAGTGATTGGTGCATTCATCTGACCTGTCGTAGTCCTGGCAGATCTCTCCTACGGCCACCAGAGCTTTGAGGTATTCGTTGGGCTGGAAGGGATGGATGTAGTGAAGAGAACAGCTGTTCCTGGGGTCTCCATTGGACGCTGTGAAGTCTATGGCTACCTGTGGGGGAGGGGAGGGAGGAGGAGAGGAGAGGAGAGGAGAGGAGAGGAGAGGAGAGGAGAGGAGAGGAGAGGAGAGGAGAGGAGAGGAGAGGAGAGGAGAGGAGAGGAGAGGAGAGGAGAGGAGGCGTTGAGTGGAGGAGAGGAGAGGAGAGGAGAGGAGAGGAGAGGAGAGGAGAGGAGAGGAGAGGAGAGGAGAGGAGAGGAGAGGAGAGGAGAGGAGAGGAGAGGAGAGGAGAGGAGAGGAGAGGAGAGGAGAGGCTAAAATCTCTGAGAAAGGAAGTTTGTTTCTGCAGTAAAAAAAAAAAGGCAGTGCCATCTGACGGGGGGGGGGGGGTCAAGTCTGCATGGCAGCCAATTAGTTCAGTGGTGAAGGACAACATGGTTTAGGCTGTACAGGGTGCTGGATCAAAACCTCCCCTTATACGGTACTGTCTGAGAAAGAGCCTCCCGGCTCCAAATGTTATACCCAAAGAAATCGGACCAGTCTGAAGTGAGTGGTGCAACAGCGCCCCCTATTGGTACTCTAAACATCGGGACACAGGGACATTGCTGTTCCTTGGAGTGGTTGCACCACTCAAAGACACGAACATGTGCATGTTTTTTTTCATGTAGGCTACACCCCACTGTGTGTGTGTGTGTGTGTGAGAGAGAGAGAGAGAGAGAGAGAGAGAGAGAGAGAGAGAGAGAGAGAGAGAGAGAGTGTGAGAGAGTGAGTGAGAGAGTGAGTGAGTGACTGTGTGTGTGTGTGTGTGTGTGCGTGCGTGCGTGCATGCGTGAGTGACTGTGCGTGCGTGCATGCGTGCATGCGTGCATGCGTGCATGCGCGGGTGCCATTATTACTTACTGTAAACTGTATCTGACAGCCTCCCATTATGTAATCCAGGAAGGAATGCATCTTGATGATCTGCGGACAGGAAACAGACGGGACAGGACGGTGTGTTCCAAGTGGGCTCAATAAAAAACACACTCGCTCCACGACGGAGCCAAATCTATTACCGCCGTTCCCTGAACAATGGGATTAACCCATTTGGACCTGAGGATGGTTCTACAAAATGTCTTCTGACAGTTTTCTGAAAAACCCTATGTTTCTATGTCAAGTTTTTCATGTCAAGGAACCCAAAAACGATATATATAATTGGCCGCCGACCCCCTTCTGAAAATATGATGTTCCAGGAACAACATATTTCCAGCCCCCCGGAAGCAAAGATTTGAGTTAAAACGTCTGCTAAATCCTGACAGTTTTCTGAATTAATATGTTTCTATATCAGTGGTGCTCAAAAATGTCATGTCAAGAAGCAAAGATTTGAGTTGAAAACGTTCGATCTGAAAGAATATATATTCCAAGATTCGTGCCACATTTTCACCGTTCAAAAATAGCAGACCTACAAGCTCATACAAGCTTGTAGATCTGCTATTTTTCAATAGCTAAAGTATAACATAATGCTTAAAAAAAAAAAAAAAGGGTTCTCGCCCAAAATGGATTAATCAGGGCTCTCCCCCGCTGCCGAGGCTCGCCTGCAACGTCTCCAAAAAACGACCACAGCCGGGAGGCACCGTAATTACCCCCTAGCTGTTGTCCCTCGCCTCTCTCTCTCTCTCTCTCTCTCTATAGCTGCCAGTATGCTTTAGAGTCAATTTGAACAGTCTTCTGATGGTTACTGAAGCTGTAAATGGCTTGGCCCGCAACCTCCTCTACACACATCGCTGACATTTTAAACCTCTCACTACTACTTCTCCTCAGAAGCTGGCTGGGCTTATGGGGCTCCAAAGTTGTCCTGAATATTTTTTAATTCTAGCTTGGGAGTGACCAAGAGGCCCCTATAGAACAGCTGGTTCTCTAACTTGTTTAATTTCAAGGACCCCCACGACTCTGAGGGCCCTTTTTCCACAGAGGGAAACTTCTATAGAACTGGTTCCACTCTTTACGTTCCATTTTATATAATTATGTGATGTATTCCCATTCCTTTTTGTTCTTGCTTAATGTAAATCGCTCTGGATTAAGAGTGTCTGCTAAATGCCTACATTGTAAATATTGTCTGCATAGACTTCTATTGAGCGTGGGGACAACCAACTGTCCAAGTCCTGGGCCTGGAAGTAGGCAGAAATGCATTGGAGTCAGGCAACAGCCCAGCTTTAATGATCTTAAATCCCTTAATTTTTGATTGTTTTAGTACAACATAAACATTAAAGAGACTTTAGTTGTTACTGCATAATACTTTATATCGAAAAGGCCTGGTGCACAGTGCACACCTACAAGGACAGGTGCGTAGGAGCCGGCAACCAAATGCGAATCATGAGAAGAAAAGGGTCTTTCACTTATAGAGCGGTAGTTTTATTAGATGACAACGTTTCGGTCTAAACGACTTCGATCAGGTATACCTGATGAATGTTTCTTTAAACAGTGTGCGGGACTTGTTTCTTCTCACTGTACAATACTTTAAAACAGTTGTGACAAAGTAGTTCGAAATTGCAGTATTGGTACTTTTACTGAAGTAAAACAATTGAGTACTTTTTCCACCAATGCTGTGGGCTTTTCTTTTTATTATTTTCTTTTTATTTACTAGCCTACGGTGTGCGAGCGTTCTCTTTTTTAGTTCTCGCGTCTCTGATGATCTTGGGGTGGAATCATCAATCATGGATCTCCATCACCTCAGGCAGCTAAAGAAATGTGCCAACATGAACGATAGTAATTAGTGCACTTATAGCTTCAGGGTGGCTGTCTTTGCCATTGTAGCCGGCTTCGTTCACTGATTCCCCCTATATTTTCAGGGTATACCCTATACATAGCACATGAACTAAAATCCACTTTGGAGTAATGTTCCTGATACAGAGGATTCTGGGAGTTTGCAGCTGTGTCTCAAACGGAAGGCAGCATGCCTGTGATTCTCTCCGTTCCGTAGCATTGTGCCGACCCCCCATTGTTCCCGAAAATGACTAACCCTATCTCTAACCCTAAGCCTAAACATGACCGCAAGCACAGGAGCAGCGCATGTTCGCCAACCTTAACGCATGTTGGCCAACCTTAATGCATGTTGACCAACCTTAATGCATGTTGGCCAACCTTAACGCATGTTCGCCAACCTTAACGCATGTTCGCCAAACTTAACGCATGTTCGCCAAACTTAACGCATGTTCGCCAACCTTAGCGCATGTTCGCCAACCTTAACGCATGTTCGCCAACCTTAACGCATGTTCGCCAACCTTAACGCATGTTCGCCAACCTTAACGCATGTTCGCCAAACTTAACGCATGTTCGCCAACCTTAACGCATGTTCGCCAACATTAACGCATGTTCGCCAACCTTAACGCATGTTCGCCAACCTCAATGCATGTTCGCCAACTATAATGCATGTTCGCCAACCTTAACGCATGTTCGCCAACCTCAATGCATGTTCGCCAACCTCAATGCATGTTCGCCAACTATAATGCATGTTCGCCAACCTTAATGCATGTTCGGACTAACGGTACTTCGGATCTATGGGCAGACACCCTCTCTCTCTCTCTCTCTCTCTCTCTCTCTCTCCCCACCCTCCCTCCCTCCCTCGCCACGCCACACCTGCTTCATCATCATCAATCACCGCACCTGGCTGTCATCATCTCTCATCATGGCCACGGCCCACGGCACTGCAGCAACTCCACTTGCACTCATCAGCTTGTCGTGCTCTATTCATTCACATCACAGGCCTGTCAATGTGCCAGTTAGTTGTGCTCATGAACGCCAGTCAATTCCACCAGGCTGTTTATTTCATGCCCGCCCGTCAGTTACTTAGCCCATTCTGGTTAATCTAATGGACTCCCTCCCTACCGCCTGCGTATCCAGCTATAGCTGATCCAAACAACTGCCTGTGTGTGTATCCACTTCTGGATAGCGTTGCTGTCAGGAGAAAACCACATATAGTTCCATTTTTATTAGCTTTTAGCATGGGCGCAGACAGCATTTTATAACTGGGGGGGACATATTTGGGGGCTATTAAAATCATGAGGAGGGGGGATATCCCCCCTCACTTTTGTGCATAATTACGCAGATTGTCCACGTTTTTTTTTGAGGATTATAAAAAGTGAGGGCATAAAATTGAAGGTAAAAATATATATGTCTGTCTGTCTGTCTGTCTGTCTGTCTGTCTGTCTGTCTGTCTGTCTGTCTGTCCGCCTGCCTGCCTCTGCCTGCCTGCCTGCCGCCAGCTAGCCAGCCAGCCAGCCAGCCAGCCAGCCAGCCAGCCAGCAAAATGCGAGTAGTTTTTCCCCACCACTGTTTAAAAAACCATAATTGTCAATAATGAACCCCAGAGGTTCCAGCGTGGCCCCTGAACATCAATTCACATTCATTCTCTCTCCCATCAATCCTCCCGTTTAGAGACAAGACAGCCCGTTTTCCCTTCACTTCCCCCTGCAGCCTTACTGTATGTGTGCATCCAGCTGGGACTTCCCAACATAATGGACCGCGCTTATCCCATTAAGACCTGGAACATACGTCTGTGTCAGCTTTTATAAAAAAAAAAAAAACACTTTAACCATTGGTATAAAATTTTAGCTATAGCTGATCTATGTAGATCTGCCGTTTTTGAAGAATCGTGAGAACGTGTTGCAAATCTTTGAATATACTGTATATATATATATATTATATATTCTTTCGCAGGAAACGTTTCTAACTCATATCTTTGCTTCTGGGTGCGGGGAGGGGGTCCAGGGAGCAACAACATATTTTCAGATGAAGGGCCATTTTTGGGGTCCGATAGTTTGATATACTGTACAGTAGAAGGTCTTTTACATGAAACTGTCGTGATTTAAAAAAAGGCATTTTTTGTTTTTAGAATCTGGTCTCAAGTCTCAATGGGTTATGTAGTCCTTCCAACCATTCAGAAACCCTTTAACAAATGTACTTCACCTTCACCCAATCGCACCCGCCGCGGGCGAAGACGTACGCCGCTACGCATTGTATGCTAATGTGGCACACACGTTCACACACACACACACACACACACACACACACACACACCCACACACACACACACACACACACACACACACACACACACACACACACACACACACACACACACACACACACACACACACACACACTAACCCAGCCATGCAAGGCACCAATTAAGCAAACTGCACATTGCTCAACGGGAAGCAGTTATACAGAAACAAGGTATCAGCATCTGTGACTCAAGGACTTCACGGATTGGATTCGTGCCAAAGAGCCGTCCCATGGCTCCCACAAGGCCACTCCACCTCCCGAGACACTTCCGCTAGGAAACTCACTCCATAATACACCTCATAACACTCTGTCTAAATAGCTTTTTCTGTGCGTGTGCACATGCGCGTGCGTGTTTGTGTGCGTGTGCG
>NC_139698.1:17418943-17461443 GCF_964188405.1 Protomyctophum parallelum | reverse complement strand
AAATTACTGATCATTAAAAAAAGGTTTCTGAGAATGATTTCACATTCAAATCGGTATGAGCCGTCTGCCCCGCTCTTTATTAAATACTCACTATTACCCATTGACAAAGTAAACGTTTTTCAGACCTGTTTATTTATGTTTAAATTCAAAAAATACATACAAGACATTCCGTCTTCTTTTCACAATTTCTTCCGTGTTACTTCTGACATTTACTCCTACCCCACAAGGCAAAGAGATCATTTTGAATTACCCTATTGTCGCACGTCCAAACATCAATCTTTCATCAAATTTAGAGGCCCTCATCTATGGAACTCCCTAGATGCTTCACTTAAATCCTCATTATCCTTGCCAATATTCAAAAAACAACTAAAGAAATATCTTATTTCTTCCTCTTTACAGATTACATGTTTACCTTGATGCGTTATATTTTCTTTTGTGTGTTTGTTGTTGTATTGTTTATTTCTGTTTTTTGTGCAGTCTGTGTTTTTATTTATTTACTGCACAGTTGCCCCCCTTTGCCAACTTGTAGATTTATGTACTGTTCTTTATGAACTTTTAATCTTTTAAACCAATGACCTCTTCCTTCAGGAAAGGATTCCATATAAGCCTTCTGGCTTCTTCCTTTCCTTGCATTGTATTTTTTGTTTCTTTGATATGTTATTGTCTATTTTTTGTACTACATGCTAAATAAATAAACCTAAACCTAAATACAGTATCTTCAGCTTCCCCCAGTCCTAAATTCTATGAAAGAGTAAATTAGTTGTGAGGAGTACACCCTTTAGCAGTGTTGCTGGTGTCGGGGTTGCGGGGGGTCAACACTCCCCACAGGGTGGGTGGGTGGGTGTAGTATCCACCGGGTTGGGGGGGTGGGGGGTCAACACTCCCCACAGGGTGGGTGGGTGGGTGTAGTATCCACCGGGTTGGGGGGGTGGGCCGGGGTGCGTGTGTTACCCCACAGTGAAGGAGCTCTGTGATGTCATTAAGCCATTTAGACCATGGGAACAATTCTAATGTCTTCTAAATCCTGACAGTTTTCTGAAAAACACCATGTTTCTATATATGTTCGTCGTTCTCAAACATTTTCATGTCAATTAAACCCCCAGAATTATATGTGTTTGACCTCTGACACCCCATCTGAAAAAAACGTGTTCCAGGGACCTCCCCCCCCCCCCCCCCCCCCCCCCCCGGAAGCAAGGATTTGAGTTAAAACCGTTCACTCTGAAAGAACATAAAGATTAATTCGCACCACACCTTCACGATTTTTTGAAAATAGCAGACGTACAAGCTCATACGTGAGCTTGTACATCTGCTATTTTTCAATAGCTAAAGTGTAACATAATGCTTAAAACACCAAAAGGGGTTCCGGCCCAGAATGGATTAAGCCCGTTTGACAGCAGTATACAGTCCAACCTGGATTATTTTAGTTTATAAACATGCCATCCCAACCGCGCTAATTAACGCGCCATCCTTTGGTTTGTTACCATTTGTGTCAACATTTTTTTTCTTCTAGTTTTCCTGTTTTACTGTAGGCCTATAATAATAATACATTATGGCTGGTTGTCGCCTAAGGCCTGATGTATCTTCCACTGTTTTCTGTAATTAGAGGCTTTTCTTTCTGCATACCTTGAATAATTAGATTTGTTTTGGTTTTTTTCATATTTTTTATCCCTTACAATGTTTGACCTTATTAACCTGTGTACTGTTTGTGTTGCTTTGATTTTGTTTTGCTATGCTACTTGTGTTGATTGTATGTTTGCCTCATGATCGTGTACAGCACTTTGGTTGACCTTCTGGTCTTTGTAAATGTGCTCTAGAAATAAAGTTTGATTTGAGCGTCCCCCCCCCCCCTACCTCTCTCTCTCTCTCTCTCTCTCTCTCTCTCTCTCTCTCTCTCTCATTAGCAGGCAACATTGCAGCACTATCCCTCCCTCTGTTTCTGGCGCCCCCTACTGGTACCCTATAGTCATATACTCGTGCTCATGGCCACTATAGCCACATAGATAGGACATTGCTGGTTGTAGGAGTGGTTGCACTCGCCAAAAAATGGCAAATACATGTAGGGATATAAGGGATAAGGGTGGCCCAAGATGGAACACATACTCTCACCTACATATGTGACTAAATTTGACTGATGGACTGCCATTGGATTTATTTGTTTAATTTCGTTTTTGTCATGTCATATGAAAGCAGGGAATCATATAGCTTCAAATTGACATATTGGTTGTTCAGTTTGACCCACCAGTTTTGGAGATATGGATTATAGAGTAATGTCTTGCAGAAAACAGCGAGTTGAGAAAACAGGCTTGAAAGGTTCACTTCTGTGGTCTCTACCATTACTCCTAGCTACATGTTTAAGCATTGATTTAATATTTAAATGTCTATTTCAGCTCTGACACTTATTTCAGACATGCTCTAGTAGTATGTGAAGAGTCTGCCTATAGTGCTATTAACTCATTTTAAAAACTCAGTCAAATCTGGTTACATAATGGTCATGAAGCGTGGGGTCGTGACCGAGAACATATAAAACGGACGGAGAGAACGAAACGCGAGCGGCAGAAAATAAATGGGGTTTTCTCAGACGGGTTGCGGCAGGCATGGCGTCCCCCCCTTGGGGACGAGGTGAGAAGTATATATATAGTCAGTTAGGAGAGACTCGGAGAGACAGAGCTGCTGCTGCTCCGTTCACGTTCTTTGGAGCTCAGTGAAAGTGGCACAGGATGGGGGGGGGGGGGATCCCGCTGGGAGAAGTGACTGTGAAGTCCAATATGAGGAGCTGCATTATAGTCCTTCTGGCACAGCTCATATTATATGAAGGAGGCGGCAGATGGCCAACATATGTATAGGCTATTATACATAATTATACTAAGTAACTAGATAAAGTGCCAATCGGCACAGGTCTCCACCAGGGCAGGTCATGTTGTGGCCTCCTGGTGGCGCTATAATAGGTCAATGTGAAAAGGGTGCCATTTATTCTTGCCTTGGATGGCAATTGGATGATTTGAGGCTTTTTGTTCAAAACGGGTCAATCCTGCAAACGTTGAAAGCCAATGTTAGCCAATTAGGATGGGAAATGATATATCGGACAGATCCGTCTTGAACACATGACTATAGAGCGTCGCAGGCTCCTGGGCCCTTTCAGAAGGACGAGTGGCCCAGGAACTTTACTTTACTTTACTTTTTGAAAAGCCTATGGAGAAAATTAATGGAGAATCATTTCCTGGGCCACTCGTCGTTCTGAAAGGGGGCGGGACTGCGACGCTCTATAGAGATAGTGTGTAAGCCAATCAGTGTGGAATCTGAGAAATCCAACAGACTCGTCTTGATCACATGACTACAGAGATCATGTGGACCAATTTGCGTGAGATTTGGATGAAATCTGTGCGACTAACATAACAAATGTGTTTTACAGAAATCGGCCTCATGGTGGCGCTATAACCAGCAGATGTGGAGGGATGCAGGGACAATGTTTTTCCATGGCCTCTAGGGAGTGCGCATACATAAGTTGTATACAGATCGATGCAGTTATAGCTAAAAACAGGAATTGGCCTGTTATAGCGCCACCGTGAGGCTGATTTAGGGGGAAAATTTGTGGCATGTTGTCCTCGGCCTAGTGGAATAAGTGTATAATTTCACGGAAATTGCACACTGTGTTTGTGATTTGTGGCATTTTTTCTAAACGGACCAATCGTGTGAGCTTTGGAAGCCAAAACCATACTGTGCAAACCATACTCTCCCTCCATGCCAGTAACTAGTAACAAAGGTTTTCATAAATTATACAAAGTAACTAGTAACAAAGGTTTTCATATAAGTGTAGTGGACTAAAACTACACTATTTCCCTCTGAGATGTAGTGGGGTAGTAAAAGTATAATATTGAAAATTGTATAATAAAGTAAGATACCTACCACCAAATTGTACTACGTACTGTATATGTACATATAATTGTGGTACTTGCACGTTCAATGAATACTATAGCTAAACATCCAAACAACTGTAATTAACACAGCATCCTTCAGTTTGTTACTGTATGTCACTCTGTAATATTGTTACAGTAATTACGTACATGGCATGACTGTCGCCTCAAGGTCTATATCTGTAATAGCTTCTGCTGTGTCCGTCCTTAGAGCCTTTGTGTTTTCGTCCTGCATCCACACATGTTTTCTGTACCTTGAATAATTGTCTCCACCAGGCCGAAGGCATGTGGGGAGAGTATGTTTTGCACTCCGTCCGTCCGTGTGTGTGTGTGTGTGTCCGTGTGTGTGTGTGTCCGTGAACAGCTAATCTCGGCCACCGTTAACCCGGTCGATGCCATATTTTGCACACACACTCCCTGGATGCCAACGATGAACCTCTGCCCCAAACTTTCCAGAACAGCCTGTTATAGCGCCACCAGGAGGCCGCTTTGTGCAAAACAAGTTTTTCAATGCCATATTTTGCACACACACTCCCTGGATGCCAACCATGAACCTCTGCCCCAAACTTTCCAGAACGGCCTGTTATAGCGCCACCAGGAGGCCGCTTTGTGCAAAACACGTTTTTGCACAGTACACCTACAGATTTTGTCCAAACATCACGCAAATTGGTACACAGTCTCTCTAGAGCCATTCAACGAAACGGGTCTTTCAGATTTATCAGACTCCATCCTGATTGGTTAAGATTGGCTTCCAAAGTTCACAGGAGTGCTCAGTTTCAAACAAAATGCTGCAAATCATGAACACATCGCGTGATTTCCGTGAAATTGTGCACCCACATTCCCACTAGGCCGAGGACGAAATGCCACATGAACAATTTCAACTCAGCCTCAAGGTGGCGCTATAACTGGCCGAAAAGTGTTTTTACCTCTAACTGCACGGATCTGTGGATAACCTGGTGGAGACCTGTGCCCGGAAGGGCACTTTTTCTAGTTAGATTTGTTTCTCTGCATATTGGATAATTAGATTTTTTGTTTTTTTTAATGGACCTACAGTATACAGTATAACGGTATATGTGCTTGGGCACGCAACATTTGTTGATAACTTACTATAGAGCGTAATGAAGAGCAGGTATGTGTGTGTGCGGCTGTGTGTGCGTGCGTGTTTGTGTGCGAGTGCGTACGTGCGTGCGTGCGTGTGTGCATGGCCGGGGGGCCATGGTCTAGTTCATGTTTTAGCAGGGTCTCTGCTCAAGTGCACTTGCTTCATGTTGTTAATGGCTAACTATTAATGATGCAGACACACACACACACACACACACACACACACACACACACACACACACACACACACACACACACACACACACACACACACACAGACACACACACACACACACACACAAACACACCGACTGCTGATTTGATCAGACATGTGTCCTGTCTGTGTGGCATCTGAAAACTGACTGTCCCACTGCCTAAATGGGTCGTTCTGCTAATTCAACATGTTCTTTTTCATTATACCGTTACATTATCTGTTGTCTTATATTGACCTAATCTGTTTTTAACCCATTCTGAGCGGGAACCCCTTTTGGTGTTACAGATAATTCTGGGGGTACTTGATGTGAAAAAGGCTGAGCACCGCTGACATATAGAGAAAACTGTCAGGATTTAGAAGACTCGTCCTCAGGTCTAAATTAGCCTGGGCACCATTTCATTTAGGGTATATGATCCTGTCGGGAGCGGATTATATCGTTTAACATTTAACATTTAACCCATTTAGACCTAACCTCTGGCTCTAACCTCTGGCTTCCCACCACCTCGGAGGAAAGCCTGGTCTCTGTTTCAAAAGTCTGTAGGTGGTGGAAAGCCTGGTGAGGCGAGGTTTAAGGTCTAAATGGGTTAAATGTTAAATGGGAGGACCACTGACAGAAGCAATAAACCAAAGTGAACGACCCTCTCTGGAGATACCAAAGCCTTCGTTAGCCAGACGAGAATCAATGTTTGTTATTGGGAGCAGCTGTCTGTATTTACTGAGAGCGCCCACACTGAAACGTCTGGATATAAAACATCACACAGACTTCATTTATCCCCTGGAGAGCAGCGGGCTCATTTAAATGTACCTTTTCTTGTTTTTGACAGTATATTTACTAAAATATGTTTTAATAATAAGTTGACATAATGTTTTTAGTTATTGTCGTTCATGTGAATTTATTTAATTCGTTTTCATTGACATTTTTGTTGTTGGATTGTTTATTATTATTATTATTACCAAGCCGGGGGACCGCTTAAAAAAGGAGATGATACATCTCAAGGTGTTTATCCTCTAATATATTTTTTGGGGAAAACAGGGTTTATGCAGGGTGTCATGCATTTGATATGAATGAAGTTATTTTAAGTTTAATTCGCTCAGTAATTCACTGTGGGGAACACGCCTTCCAGGCATGAGACAACAGAACAACTATAAACTCCCATAGGTATAATGATATTAGATGGGTTTATGCCGCGTGACGTCATCGCGCCCAGGCTCCGCCTGAGGGTATGTGTGGCGCGGTGACGCCTCCCGCTCATTCGCTCTTTCTTCTGCATGAAGACAAGCACTATTACAACTCAACCGAGCCAAAACTTCTCTACGGATAAGTTTTCTCTTCTATCTACCACATCGACAGAAGCTCATAACTTCTACCGTCACTTCACTATTTTTACAAAAAAAATAGCAACCTCAAAAGTAAGTCTGTGGCCGCCGTAAGCCCGACCTTTTTATTGCCTTCGAGCCGGTTTTTAGCCGGCTGCTAGCCAGCTATTAGCCAACCCCGAGCGTTAGCTTTGCTTTCCCAGCTCGTTGCGCTAGCATCTTAAAAAAAAAGAAAAAGGAAAAAAAGCTATTGTTTGGGCTCGAGGTATAAGCCCGTTTACGTTGCTTAGCCTACTAGCCCCTTCTGTGCTAGCTTGTTTCAGCGTTAGCTTCCACCGCTAGCCTTTAGCTTTTCGTTGCTACCGCAGCTCGAGGCATAGTAGCCCGCTGTTTACTTAACCAGCCCGGGGGTTTCTCTTCTGGACGTCGAGGCTTAAGACGACCATTCAGACACACTGTGCTACCCTTTTTTCCGTCTCTTGGAGAAAAAGAGCAGCATGGACGCCCGTCTTAAATTGAGCGCGGCCGCGGCTAGACGCAACCGCCGCGGGATTCCTTCGGTCCCGCAGAAGCGTTGTAGCAATGCGGGCTGCGGGAACCTTATGTCGGGATTGGACGGCCACCACCGCTGCACACAGTGCCTGGGTTTCAACCATGCTCTGAGAGGCCTCAACATGGACCACCACACTCTAACTCACCGTCTGACGAGAGTAAGAGATGCAATGGGCCTTCCTCGTTACAACAACAAACGTGATGAAGACTATGCGCCACGTGGAGGCCCCAGGCCTGCTCTCTACCAGGAGCCATGGCTTAATGAGGATCTGGAAAGGTGCCAAGGAAGCTCCCACCACGCAGCTAGAGCTAGAAGAGCTCCAGAAGGCTACATGGATGATAGGGGCTTTAGGCACCCACCTTCTAGAGCGCCCAGCGCCTCCGCTTCCAGAGCCCCAGTCTCTGCAGCTGTAGCTCCTCATGGAGCCTCTGCAGATTATGATGCTGTCCCATGGCCACCTCTTAGCCGTAGGGACTGGGACGACCGCATGGAAGACCCTTTAGATGCTCTTCCTCCCTACCAGGATCTCGGCCAGTATCGTGTTGTCGACGAGGCCATGGCTGACAGCGACAACGAGCGAGATTACGGGTACGCGGACGAGAGGGAGGACAATCGCGGGGACGAAGACATCGACCCCCAGATGACAACGCAGGTGAGAGGCTTCCAGATGATGAGGCTCCGGTTGACGGTGCCCAAGGAGATCGGGGCCCCCCTCCTGCCAATCCTGACACACTTCATGATGAGTCAGAGCTGCTGACCATCTACAATGGACTGTGCATGAGGATGGCCGGACTTCTGGCATCGGCCATCGCTTTAGTCCGTCTGGGCAGACTGCACATGAGACCCTTCCAGAGATGGATGGGATCTCTACACGTCCCCAGCAGCAACCGTTTCAGCAAGGTGAAGGTTTCAGCGGAAGGCGAGACGGCCTTGGACTGGTGGAGGGACGAGAACATCCTGACGGACGGAGTCCCCCTGGGGACAATCCTTTCCAGGAAAGTGGTCACCTCAGACGCCAGCCTCCTTGGTTGGGGCGCCACCCACGAAGGCATGACGGCGAGAGAAGTGTGGGGTGCGGATCTACGGAGCGCACACATCAATTACCTAGAATTGATGGCGGTCTTCCTAGCTCTGCGACACTTCAAACTCTCCACGGTTGCTACGTCCTGGTGAGGACGGACAACACAACGACTATGTGCTACATAAACAGGCAGGGAGGACTCAGATCCCCACTGCTGCACTCACTAGCACACAGGCTGATCTTGTGGTGCGATGCACACGTCCTCTAGATCAAAGCCTGCCACATCCCGGGACTCCTGAACACAGGAGCAGACCTGCTATCCAGGGGCCCGGTTCGCTACTCGGAATGGTCTCTACATCCCGAGGTGACCGCCCAGCTGTGGCAGAAGTTCGGGGTCCCCATGGTGGACCTGTTCGCCGCAGAGGACAACGCGAAGTGCAGACTGTACTTCTCGATCCAAGGGAACTGGACCCTGGGCTTGGATGCTCTGGCACACAGCTGGCCACGAGGCCTACTGCAGGGTTCCCCAATTAATTTTCCTCAAAGGCCATATTTTGACTAGCGTACTAGGCTGGGGGCCGAGTCTGCACGAGCGAGGTTGAGGTCTTGCCCTGAAAATTCATTTTCAGGGCAAGACCCCATTTGAAAAGGATGCCCAGTTTGACATGCATAGGCTACTGACCCCCATTTAATGCCATTTATATCTGGGACCCTTAAAAAAAAAAGAAAAACATTTTCTTTTTTTTTTGGAAATTCTTTCATGGGCCACAAGGGGGCGCTCTGTGGGCCGCAAATGGCCCGCGGGCCGCCTATTGGGGAACCCTGGCCTACTGTATTCTTTCCCCCCCCTGTCTCTGATTCGTCCCACTCTGGAGAGAGTGAGGACTCAGGGTCTGAGAGTGATCCTCATAGCCCCGGCTTGGGGCTCATGGAGGTCGGAACTGACTCCTCTACGACACACCGTGGCAGCTCCCTCTACGAGCGGACATGAGATTTTCCATCCCCGACCGCACGAGCTAGATCTTTGGGCCTGGCCCGTGAGAGGTTAAACCTGGATGCCAACGACCTGCCCCCCAATGTCATAGCGACAATTCAGGGGGCCAGGGCACAGTCTACCAGAGACAAGTACGACATTGCCTGGCGTGTTTTTCAACGCTGGTGCTCTAGGAGACCTGGTAACATAGTCCCTTACCAGGTCCCTCTAGCAGTCATCCTAACCTTCCTGCAGAGCTTCCTAGATGAGGGAAAATCCTTTGCATCGGTGAAACTCAACCTAGGAGCCATCACGGCATGCCACGTTGGTTTCAACGGGAAAACCGTGTGGAAACAGCCATTGGTACATCAGTTCATGAAAGGGGCGTCCCGTCTACACCAGGTCTCGAGACCCCTGGTGCCACCCTGGTATCTGACACTGGTTCTCGATGCCCTCACACAGGCACCCTTCGAACCGCTAGAAACAGTGGGGCTTAAACACCTCACTTTGAAAACCGCGTTACTAATAGCTCTCACGAGTGCTAAACGGGTAAGTGACCTACATGCCCTCTCGATTAGTCCAGAGTGCATGCGGTTCAACGACGACAATTCCAGAGTGACCATAAAACCGAACCCGGCCTTTATACCCAAGAATCGCCCCTTGTGCCCCAGTTGAGCTGGCGACCTTTCATCCGCCCCCTTTCAACTCGGAAGGGGATAGAAGACTGAACAGCCTCTGCCCGGTTCGAGCCCTGAGGCTGTACATAGACAGGACGTCCCCCTCTAGGAGGGGGCACAGTCAACTGTTCGTGGCATGGAATCCCCGTACCATAGGAAGACCTATCACCAAGGTGCGTCTTTCCCAGTGGATAGTGGAGGCTATACGCAGCGCTTACAATAGTAAGGGTATACAGCCTCCAGATGTCCTTAGGGCACACTCCACTAGAGGGGTATCGACTTCCTGGGCCCTACTCAAGGGCGTGTCGATACAGGAAGTCTGTACGGCGGCAAGCTGGTCGTCTACCTCGACCTTTGCCAGGTACTACAACCTTGACATGGCTGCGCCTTCAATGGCGCACGCAGTCCTGGCGGCTGCCACCAGATGAGTCAAGTGGGCTGGACCCCCAGGGGACCAGACCCTCAGGCCTCACAGTAGGCTAGGACCCTCTGGTCCCCCCCCCCCTCCCTATCCTTAGGTTAAGTCACAAAGCACTTAGACAGTCTTACATGACCAACCCCAGGAGCATATAAGGCAGTTTTGATTGCCAGCTCCTTTCAAGGAATTAGGGTTCCTTGGGTCTGTGACCCAAGGGATCCTGACTCCTTTTAGGCAGGGACATGTCTCTCTATGACTCTACTTAAGGGCAAATAGGTCGGTGACCTGGGGGCCCTCTTTTCCTCGGGGATCACGGGGTCAGTGACCCCAGTTGATCCCCAAACTTCGTCCTATCCGGGTGGTCACTGCACAGGGTGCACGTGACCCGCAGAGAGGGCACCTCTACAGATGGGTCTTGTCTCGTGTTCGTTTGTAGGGAGCTTATGATTCTCCCACAGTGAATTACTGAGCGAATTAAACTTAAAATAACATTAGGTTACTCACAAGGTAACCATGGTTATTTAAGTGAAATGAGCGAAGTAATTCACTAAGATACCCTTGTGCTTGGTCTCAGCAGAAGAAAGTATCATCTACAAATGAGCGGGAGGCGTCACCGTGCCACACATACCCTCAGGCGGAGCCTGGGTGCGATGACGTCACGCGGCATAAACCCATCTAATATCATTATATGGGAGTTTATAGTTGTTCTGTTGTCTCACGCCTGGAAGGCGTGTTCCCCACAGTGAATTACTTCGCTCATTTCACTTAAATAACCATGGTTACCTTGTAAGTAACCTAATGTTAACTGGCAATTATGGGCACTAGATTTGCCCGTAAACCTCAAGTTTAGCCAGCATATACAGTAATATACGGTAATATACAGGTGTGATGGTACAATTCGGGAGTTTACTGGAGTTTGTTGGAAAGTTTAACGGGAGTTTCCTGTAATATACACATCCGTATTCCATGCTTTTTGCACAGTGACGGCTGTGGCTCAGGAGGTAGAGCAAGTCGTCCAATAATCTGTGGGTCGGCAGTTCGAATCCCGGCTCCTCCTCCTGTCCACATGTCCAAGTGTCCTTGGGCAAGACACTGAACGCCACATTAGCCCTGCCACCATTGGCGTGTGAATGTGGGAAGTGAGGACGCTGGCGTCGACTGTTCGCCGCTTCGCCACCCAATGTATGAATGAATGAACGGACCATCGTAAAGTGCAAAGAAAAGCGATTTAAAGGTTTCAAAGGACATTAATAATTTTGTGTGTCCTGAAGCCTTTTGAGCTGCAATGAAAACAGGCAAAATTCCTCAACAGTGACGTCTGCTGGCGAATCCTTATGTCATATATGGGATTTGTGGACTGCTACATCACAGTCCACATGCAGGTAAATCAGAGCACTATCTCTACCGTTAGCTGTGAGCATAAACCCCAGCTCCAGGGGCCAGCCTACAAGCTCACTTTAAGACGACGGTGTTTGCCCGCCCCCCCCCACACACTCTTGTCACACACACTACCGCAGCATTGGAAAACCCACACACTCCTTACCTCTCATCAGAAGCGTTTACATGGCACCAGTGTCGCGGTATACAAAGGCACAAATTAAATCCGAAATGTGGATGGCAGAAAATCCACCAAGGACAGCGATCTTAGATCCAGAGTTATGACGGTTTGAAAATCCTCTCTTCCACTGCTATATGCACTGAGAATATATTTCCAATCCCATAGTTGGAACGGTGGGGCGTTGCTATGAGAACCGGACCAATGTTATAGGCTTCCATAGGCATCAACCATTATATAAACGGAGTATATACGTTGGGGTACGTATATATATACAGACATATGGGTCAGTGACGTGACACCCCAAAAAAAGTGTTTTTTTAAAACCTTTAAATAACAGGAATAAAAATGATTTACTTTTGTTCTACTCACTCTCATCTTTATGGAAACATATTTTGTTTTTAGATATTTTATTGGAATCAGAATTTATTCAGCATTTTGTTGTACTTGTGCCTAAAATCGTCATATGGTGTGACATGACAATAATTGTTTATAAAATGAAAATGGAGTACAACTTTCTTAAGTTGCTCACTTTATCAAAGTCCTTTATCATAACTAACCTGTGATCCACTATAGTTTTGTGAAAATGCATTAAATCTGTATATTATTTTCGTAATCAACACTCAATGTGAGGCCCATGTTATCGGTCTTTCAATATATTTTGCATTTATTGTGACAAAACTTTCTCTAAAATTACACAAATATTTGTGACTCTTCCTTAGACTATTTGCTATGTAATCCATAAACATTAATGGTTTCATCATTAATAAAGGTATGATTTTTTCACTATTTGGAACGTCACACCAAATTATTTAGTGTCACACCGTATGATCATATCTTCATTTTTCAAAGCAAACTGTGTTTTAACCTACTTATTAGTGAGTACTGAACTTTACAGATTGATTAAACAATTACTCAGGAAAAACAGCAACAGGAAAATTGCTTTAACACTGAATAACATGGCAATGACTGAATAAAACGAAATTAAACACAATTTATTGTGGATAGTTGCAGATTTTAGGTGAAAATGTTTAAAACAAATGTTTAAATGGACAAAATAAACATGGGACTTTGTTATTTATTGCTATATCTGTAGGAAATTACAGTTTGTATCATATGGTGTGACAAAAAAGTCATATGGCGTGACAGGAAAACAGTCACACCATTATGATAAAGTGTCACACCATATTACGTTTTCTGCACTTAACATAACCTTGAGGCTACTAGCTACACATTAGCATGCTAACAACATGCTAGCTATAACAAAGCAACATAGATTTACATGTAATTATGACCAAAAAATCTAATACCTTAAGCTTTTTTAATGAAAAAGGTGTCACACCCACAGACACTTGGAAGAGTCGCATTTGTCAGCGTTCCAACAAGATCGTATTTTATGAAAATGTTAAAATGATAATTCACCACAGACACCTGTCATGCTATTGTAATGCAAGTGCTGAACAGCCTTACTGAAGAAGTACCTCTCTATCCCAATGGGTGTGTAAACAATTGCCTGTTGAAATTTCCCAAAATGGTGTCACACAATATGATTTTGGTTTGGGGGACAAAATATTTTTGATCAGAAATGACTGAAAACATTATGCTTGGACTTTGAAAAGATTAGGCTCACAAATAGACATCTATATTATATTTATGGATTTTTTTAAATAATTTTAGCATTTATTTCCTTAGTTTTATTTAAGTTCCTACTTTGAGAAACAAGGCCAGGACAGTCGCACCATATGAGTTTTGCTGTGTTTGGTTGACAATTCTGAAGAAATGAGGAATGAAATGTTTTAATCTTGAGTATGTTCACATGGACCATAATGTCCTGCACAATATTCAGAAGGTTTTTGACAAATATATTTCTTATTTATACATGAGTGACACTAAGGACAGCCAGGGACACCATGTCACGTCACCCACCCATATATAGATATATGACGCCACCTAGCGTCGACGTACGTATACGTACTTGGGGGGAAAAAAAGAGTTGACAATGAAATCCATATACTTTCCGGCCAGGGGAGGAACACGTTTCCTGCATTAGCCGCTCTCCACATGCAGGGGAGACGAGGCCTGCACTGCTGCATGCAGGAGGCTCTCCTGCTGGGTCCAATTCATTGGTTATTCCTCCACACATGCAGGTTTTTTTATGTTTCCGTCTCTCCCGGTGGAGCACGGCCTCCTCCACGGAAACCTATGACAGCTATACTGTAGCGCAGTGTTTGTTTTTGACAGCACATTTCTATTTTTAGTTTTTTTGTCATAGTCTTTTGAATAGTTTTCATTTTGGTTTCAGCCACATTTTAGTCACCTGGAATGTTTTAGTGTTTAGTCTAGTTGACTAAATGTCATAAGATTTTAGTCGACTACGTTGATTTAGTCGACTGAAATGTATTTTGAGGACCTTGATGCCGTCCGTTTTTTTCACTTGCTGAAAATAGCTGATCTACAAGCTGATCTACAAGACTTCCAAATGTATTGTGACTTCCAAATGTATAAAAGAAGTATTGGCATCAAAATGTAGCCTATACTTAAAGTACTAAAAGCAAAACTACCGTACTCTCTCCAGTTCAAAGATTTCAAATAAAGATTAGAAAATGGCAGATCTACAAGCTCACAATGTGTGACATCATGTCACAACTGTGAGCTTGAAGATCGGCTATTTTCAAAGGGCCGAAATGGATTATGGGGCTGAAGTGGTTTTGTGATAATAATCAGAAATCTACAAAGTAAACTAGTAACTAAGGTTTTCTAATAGTAATCGAGTACAAGTAGCCTACAATATTTGGATCCGAGAGTGTTGGGGAAAACTGGAAATAATCAAGTAAAGTTCAAAATACCTCAAAATTGTACCTCAAAGTACTTAGTTACTTTCAGTGGTGGAAAAAGTGCCAATACTGCAATTTAGAACTACTTCGTTACGTAAAAGTACGGAATTGAAAATGTACTTGAGAAAAAGTACAAAAGTATCGGCACCAAAATGTACTTAAAGTACTAAAAGTAAAAGTACTCATATTGCAGAATGTCCCATTTCACAAGTTCAAACGGTGTACAAAATCTGTTGAAAATAGCCGATATACAAGCTCACAATGCGTCACAACGCACAACTAGTACGTTTTCAAATAATTGTAGTGGAGTAAAAGTACAAATTGTGGCTCCGAGATGTAGTGGAGTAGAAGTACAAGTAGGCTACTGGAAATTGGAAATACTCAAGTAAAGTACAAATACCTCAAAATTGTAAGGTAAAAGTAGTCAGTTACTTTACACCACTGGATGAAATTAAATGAACAATAAACTGGTGTGCGCAGCGAAGCCTTTGCACATTGTGGTCGGATGGGTGGGGAGCGAACACTTGTCTGGGACATTTTATTGACATTGTATTGATTGAAGTAACAGTTTGCAGAATGGTGTACATTTCACATGAAAGCACAAATCTACTTAGTTACTTTCCACCACTGGTCCCAGCAGGCCTTGGAGACGCGCCCGCTGTATTGTTAGTAGTATGTAGGGGCACTATTACTCCCCAGGGACCCCGATTTCGGCATTCTCAGGGCACTCCCTAGAGGGTGGGCGTGGCCTAACCCTTTTTTCCGATGACGTCATTATATTGATTTTGCTGATTGGAGTTTCCGGTATCTGAGGATCTCATCAGATTGCATGAGGACGGCAGTTTGCCAGTTTGGCAGTTAGTGTCATCATGATTGTAGTTCTGCTTTTGTGTGAGGCAATCAATGACCATATGGTTCAAACTGTGATGGAGTCATGTTTATCTAGTATATACATTTATTCATTAACCAGTGAAAGTAATTTTGGCCTCCTTTGTGGCAATTGGTTGTGCACAGACTGTGTGTCTGTGTGTGAGTATTGATTTTGCATGATAGGATCCAAACGAGCTGATCGTATTGATTTCACCTCTGGTGGTTGACTCTCTGACAAATATTGTCATGTATTCTACCTTTTGCCAAGAACTCTGGAGTCACTGAACTAAAAGACTTACAGCTTAGATTATTTCCAGTTTGGTTATAAAAAGTCAGGGAGGAACTGATTATGCAACTGTCAGCCTGCTTAACCCCTTGGCAAACCAACTCTAAGTCCCCATCTTACTAGGCCAGCTTTTTATTGATTTTACGTTTCCTTTCAGCAGTATGCATTGCAGATAGACACCGTTCTGCAGAGACTCAATGACATAACGGTAAATGGTGGTTTTGTCCATCTTGTCAGAGACTTCCTCTATGACCGTCCTCAACAGGTCCGTGTTAATGATACTCTGTCCGACATCATTCTTATCATCGGTGCTTCACAGGGGACTATCTTATACCCCTTACTTTTCTCATTATATACAAATGTATTCACTTATACCAGGGTTTTTCAACTGATTTTGACCCACAGACCACCATTCTTCTGACTAAGAGCAACCTGGGGACCACCACTATTGTGTCAGGTGGGCTGACCACCCGTCCTGCATCTCTTGGGACAGTCGCGAAATAGCACATTTCACTCAGTTCAAGTCATCCCCCAAATCAAAAGATATGGGAAACTAATTTTCGCATCCTCTGTGTGTGTGTGTGTGTGTGTGTGTGTGTGTGTGTGTGTGTGTGCAGGGGTATGCGTTTGTATGCATGCAGGCCTGCCTCATCCTTTCTACCAGTGATCCTTATCTTTATGACTCAGTCGGCATGGTGATATTGATTCTATGGGTGTGTGGGACCAGGCATACCATGTGTGGGCATATTGCACCCCCCTTCTTCTGAGCAGGCTATGGGATAGCGGTATTGATTCTATCTGGGGTGTGTGGTCCTTGGATCAATAGTTCGTATATGGACCCTGTCAGGGACATGCTTTTGCTGGGGGCTGTGTGAGTGTGTGTGTGCGTGTGCGTGCGTGCTGGTGTGTATGGTGAATTTTGCATGGTCCAGGGTGTCTTAATGTCTTGTTTAATGTATGACTTGTATTATTTTGGTATGTGATGTGATGTTTTGTGACATTTGCATGGTTCATGGTGTCTTAATGTTTTGTTTGAATGTATGACTTGTATTATTTCTGGTATGTGGTGATGTATTTTTGGTATGTGGGTATGTGGTTGGGGAATTTTTACATGGTTCATGATGTCTTAATGTTTTATTTTATTGTATGACATGGGTTATTTTTGGTATGTGGTGTGGTGTTTTGTGACATTTGCATGGGTCAGGTTGTCTTAATGTTTTGTTTTAATGTATGACTTGGGTTATTTTTGGTATGTGGTGTGGTGTTTTGTGACATTTGCATGTTTCAGGTTGTCTTAATGTTTTATTTTAATGTATGACTTGGGTTATTTTTGGTATGTGATGTGGTGTTTTGTGAGTTATGCATGGTTCATGGTGTCTTAAGGTTTTGTTTAATGTATGACTGGGGTTATTTTGGTATGTGATGTGGTGTTTTGTGAGTTATGCATGGTTCAGGGTGTCTTAAGGTTTTGTTTTAATGCATGAGTTGTATTATTTTGGTATGTGATGTGGTGTTTTGTGACATTTGCACGGTTCAGGTTGGGTTAAGGTTTTGGTTTAATGTATGACATGGGTTATTTTTGGTGTGGGGTGTGGTGTTTTGTGACATTTGCATGGTTCAGGTTGTCTTAATGTTTTGGTTTAATGTATGACATGGGTTATTTTTGGTAGCTGGTGGGGTATTTTGTGACATTTGCATGGTTCATGATGTCTTAATGTTTTGGTTTAATGTGTGACTTGGATTATTTTGGAACGTGGTGGTGTATTTTGTGACATTTGCATGGTTCATGGTGTCTTAATGTTTTGTTTTAACGTATGACTTGGGTTATTCTTGGTATGTGTTGTGGTGTTTTGTGACATTTGCATGGTTCAGGGTGTCTTAATGTTTTGTTTTAATGCATGACATGGGTTATCTTTGGTACGTGATGTGGTGTTTTGTGAGTTATGCATGGTTCAGGGTGTCTTAAGGTTTTGTTTTAATGCATGAGTTGTATTATTTTGGTAAGTGGTGGTGTATTTTGTGACATTTGCACGGTTCAGGTTGGGTTAAGGTTTTGGTTTAATGTATGACATGGGTTATTTTTGGTATGGGGTGTGGTGTTTTGTGACATTTGCATGGTTCAGGTTGTCTTAATGTTTTGGTTTAATGTATGACATGGGTTATTTTTGGTAGCTGGTGGGGTATTTTGTGACATTTGCATGGTTCATGATGTCTTAATGTTTTGGTTTAATGTGTGACTTGGATTATTTTGGAACGTGGTGGTGTATTTTGTGACATTTGCATGGTTCATGGTGTCTTAATGTTTTGTTTTAACGTATGACTTGGGTTATTCTTGGTATGTGTTGTGGTGTTTTGTGACATTTGCATGGTTCAGGGTGTCTTAATGTTTTGTTTTAATGCATGACATGGGTTATTTTTGGTACGTGATGTGGTGTTTTGTGAGTTATGCATGGTTCAGGGTGTCTTAAGGTTTTGTTTTAATGCATGAGTTGTATTATTTTGGTAAGTGGTGGTGTATTTTGTGACATTTGCACGGTTCAGGTTGGGTTAAGGTTTTGGTTTAATGTATGACATGGGTTATTTTTGGTATGGGGTGTGGTGTTTTGTGACATTTGCATGGTTCAGGTTGTCTTAATGTTTTGGTTTAATGTATGACATGGGTTATTTTTGGTATGTGATGTGGTGTTTTGGGACATTTGCATGGTTCATGATGTCTTAATGTTTTGGTTTAATGTATGACTTGGGTTATTTTTTTGGTATGTGGTGTGGTGTTTTATGACATTTGCATGGTTCAGGTTGTCTTAAGGTTTTGTTTTAATGTATGACTGGGGTTATTTTTTTGGTATGTGGTGTGGTGTTTTATGACATTTGCATGGTTCAGGTTGTCTTAAGGTTTTGTTTTAATGTATGACTGGGGTTATTTGGGTACGTGATGGTGTAATTTGTGACATTTGCATGGTTCAGGTTGTCTTAAGGTTTTGATTTAATGTATGACAGGGGTTATTTTGGTATGTGATGTGATGTTTTGCGACATTTGCATGGTTCATGGTGTCTTAATGTTTTGTTTTAACGTATGACTTGGGTTATTCTTGGTATGTGTTGTGGTGTTTTGTGACATTTGCATGGTTCAGGGTGTCTTAATGTTTTGTTTTATTGCATGACATGGGTTATTTTTGGTACGTGATGTGGTGTTTTGTGACATTTGCATGGTTCATGGTGTCTTAAGGTTTTGTTTTAATGTATGACTTGGGGTATTTTTGGTAAGTGGTGGTGTATTTTGTGACATTTGCACGGTTCATGATGTCTTAATGTTTTGTTTTAATGCATGACATGGGTTATTTTTGGTACGTGGTGATGTATTTTTGGTATGTGGGTATGTGGTTGGGGAATTTTTACATGGTTCATGATGTCTTATTGATTTGTTTAAGGTATGAGTTGTATTATTTTGGTAAGTGATTGTATGTTTTGTGGCATTTGCATGGTTCAGGTTGGCTTAATGGTTTATTTTAATGTATGACTTGGATTATTTTTGGTACATGGGGGTGTATTTTATGGCGTTTGCATGGTGCATGGTTCAGGCATCCCCCGGGCATGTCTGTGGCCGTTTGAGCTGTGAGGTTGGGGTTAATACTGAGTAATGTACGGTTAGTTCATGCTGGTAGGGTACATGTTTAAAGTAATCATGTATATCATATTGGCGTAACTAAATTTGAAATGAGTTGAGTGGACTATGTATTTTTAGATGAACACACTATGTTGTTCACCTACAATTATACGGATCGATGACTAGAGTAGATTGACGGCATTTTACAATAGCTACTATTAGGTATTATTGACATTTAAAGTTAGATAGACTATAGTCTATACTACATGGTGGTATAGGCATCCATGGATTTCCAGGGAATTCAACCCGAATCTGTAGACGGGGTCTGTACACAAAACACAATGTTTTGTGTTGACAATAACTACGAGGCAATAACAGCCATCATACTAGTAAATATTATGTATACTAGTTAAATTATCTAAACTCTGTGATTTGGCATAGACATTTTTCACGACACATAGGAAGAGTCTAAACTACATGCATAATAATAAAATATGGTTGAATGTTTCAAATACTGGATAGTTAGAATGGGTCATGCATGTTTTTAATACAAGCACCTTAACATCACCATGTCTGATGGTGCAGTGTGTAAATGTAACAGGTTATCTACATTGTGTATACTAAAGCATGTAATACTGATGTACCGATGTTTTTCCAAGAGTTCAGATCGTATAGTTTAGAAAATTGTGTAAGTCTATACTATACGAGGTCTTTAGATCATGGTCAGCACCAAATAGCATACCAAAAGTCTGTATCTTATGTTTATCAGGTTTTATTTTGATCAGAAAATAGACAATTATGCAGATGAACATACACTGTAGCACAACATCGAGCAAAATGTACAAGACAATGAATTCAGCAGGACATCAAATATACTCAGTCATCAACTATTTCTAATGTATATATATATATATAGATATATATACAATGATGCAATCAGGTCAATCATAGTGGTAATAGTTATGTCCTTGATTATTTTATTTTTTTTGATCATATCACGGTAAATCCTTCCAGTAATGCAAATAAGATGTACATAGCCTATGGATTCTTGACATTGGCAGTGGTCCTACCTCAATACCGTTAGTTCTCAATACCTTAATAACCCTCGGTATAAAATCATCAGTCCACAACTTGTTCATTAAATCTTTAAAATGATTGTAGAAGTAATATCGGGGCGTAATATTCAAACATGTGTGCTCGGTTTGACTAGAATGGTCTATGCGGCAGCCGTTGCAATCATCCTTCATCTGTTCGGTTATAGCGTTTGCGAGTAGTTGACCAACATGTATTTTCAGAATATCTGTAAGATTTGTGGGGTTTGTCCCAGCAAACTCATCCAAAGTCAGTGGCCAATTCAGGGGGTATGGCGGCGAAAGCAATGGTGTGTCGGAGGCTGGATGGGCATGGGGAGCAGTTGAATTTGGGGGTGATAGGTCTACCCTCTCAAAATACTCTGTGTCCCCCGCACCATAGCCCCAAAATGCCCTCTCAAAATGTTCATCGTTCTTCGGATCATAGTCGCAAAATGCCCGGGCATCATCATATTCATCGCTGTCCGTATCTGCAGTACTGATGTTATGCCACCACGGGGGGTGTATACATGGTCCATTGCGGGTCCATCCACCATGAGAGGTCCCTTCATTCGAGTTTGATTCTCCCAATGAAGAAGTAGAATCCTCCATGGTGCGTGAATGGCGCAATATACTGGCAATAATGAGTTAGCATTTTACCTATAGTGTAGGAGGGGGTGGGCTGGTAGCTGCAATTGTTGGTCCATCGGTTTCTAGATCAGAGTGGGGCGTGGGTGCATCGTTTTCTAGGGCGCTGTACGAATTATGATTTACAGGAGGGTTATCCATTGAGAATAATGTAGCGCCAGCTGGCTTTGGGAAATCGATAGACCTGCTCATTGGTATAGTGGGATCACCTCTCTCTTGACCCACTGTCACATAGGCACAAATGCGGAGCAATGAAGTTGAGATGGACATGTCTAGACCGCTACACTCACATCTCATCAAACCAACCTCGGAAAGTGAAGTGACCATCACAGAGTCAAAACAACCACAAGAATGGCACAGAATCAGTCAAAGATGGAGCCAACAACTAGAGAAACTTGCAAACGTTCACGAGGTTGATGACGTTGTCAAATGTGGTAATTTTATCATTGGGCTAGATGGTGAATTCCGCATAGCAAAGGGGGTCTACTTGGGGTTAAGAGAGGATGGCACTGAAGTCAAACCTGTATGTCGGCACTTCTTGTATATGGTACAACCGCACCGCCATAGTCTTCATCAATGGTCTCCTTCGCCTTCCAACATTTTCTTCCTGCACTACTCGTTGCATATATTGTTTGTCGGTGGTCCACCTGTCTACGTATTCCATAATCGGACAATTTCACTTTCCTTGTAACATCTGTAGGGTAAATTGTATAAATAAATAAAAAAATATATATATTTTTTTAAATGACAATAATACAATAGTTTGCCTGTCTTATTTTTTTTTCATCTATAGCTTACCAAACATCACATTCTGGGGTTTGATATTACAATGGAGAATTGGAGGATTCTGTCGATGAAGTGTGTTTAAACTATTGAGAAACTGTTTTGCGATCACCATTTCACAAAGACGGCCTCCAGGAAACTCATCTCTTAACTTAACGTATTCTTCCAGTGTGTATTCACATAATTCAAGAACAAGGTAGGCAAAGTTTTCATCCTCTATAAAGTCCACATATTGTGCAATGGAAGGATGATCAAGCTCTGGCCTGCATGAAAAGTATTTCTTCCCCTTCAGCATTCTCTTCACGGCGACTTCAGTGCCATCCTCTCTTAACCCCAAGTAGACCCCCTTTGCTATGCGGAATTCACCATCTAGCCCAATGATAAAATTACCACATTTGACAACGTCATCAACCTCGTGAACGTTTGCAAGTTTCTCTAGTTGTTGGCTCCATCTTTGACTGATTCTGTGCCATTCTTGTGGTTGTTTTGACTCTGTGATGGTCACTTCACTTTCCGAGGTTGGTTTGATGAGATGTGAGTGTAGCGGTCTAGACATGTCCATCTCAACTTCATTGCTCCGCATTTGTGCCTATGTGACAGTGGGTCAAGAGAGAGGTGATCCCACTATACCAATGAGCAGGTCTATCGATTTCCCAAAGCCAGCTGGCGCTACATTATTCTCAATGGATAACCCTCCTGTAAATCATAATTCGTACAGCGCCCTAGAAAACGATGCACCCACGCCCCACTCTGATCTAGAAACCGATGGACCAACAATTGCAGCTACCAGCCCACCCCCTCCTACACTATAGGTAAAATGCTAACTCATTATTGCCAGTATATTGCGCCATTCACGCACCATGGAGGATTCTACTTCTTCATTGGGAGAATCAAACTCGAATGAAGGGACCTCTCATGGTGGATGGACCCGCAATGGACCATGTATACACCCCCCGTGGTGGCATAACATCAGTACTGCAGATACGGACAGCGATGAATATGATGATGCCCGGGCATTTTGCGACTATGATCCGAAGAACGATGAACATTTTGAGAGGGCATTTTGGGGCTATGGTGCGGGGGACACAGAGTATTTTGAGAGGGTAGACCTATCACCCCCAAATTCAACTGCTCCCCATGACCCTCCAGCCTCCGACACACCATTGCTTTCGCCGCCATACCCCCTGAATTGGCCACTGACTTTGGATGAGTTTGCTGGGACAAACCCCACAAATCTTACAGATATTCTGAAAATACATGTTGGTCAACTACTCGCAAACGCTATAACCGAACAGATGAAGGATGATTGCAACGGCTGCCGCATAGACCATTCTAGTCAAACCGAGCACACATGTTTGAATATTACGCCCCGATATTACTTCTACAATCATTTTAAAGATTTAATGAACAAGTTGTGGACTGATGATTTTATACCGAGGGTTATTAAGGTATTGAGAACTAGCGGTATTGAGGTAGGACCACTGCCAATGTCAAGAATCCATAGGCTATGTACATCTTATTTGCATTACTGGAAGGATTTACCGTGATATGATCCAAAAAATAATAATAATCAAGGACATAACTATTACCACTATGATTGACCTGATTGCATCATTGTATATATATATATATATATATATATATATATATATATACATTAGAAATAGTTGATGACTGAGTATATTTGATGTCCTGCTGAATTCATTGTCTTGTACATTTTGCTCGATGTTGTGCTACAGTGTATGTTCATCTGCATAATTGTCTATTTTCTGATCAAAATAAAACCTGATAAACATAAGATACAGACTTTTGGTATGCTATTTGGTGCTGACCATGATCTAAAGACCTCGTATAGTATAGACTTACACAATTTTCTAAACTATACGATCTGAACTCTTGGAAAAACATCGGTACATCAGTATTACATGCTTTAGTATACACAATGTAGATAACCGGTTACATTTACACACTGCACCATCAGACATGGTGATGTTAAGGTGCTTGTATTAAAAACATGCATGACCCATTCTAACTATCCAGTATTTGAAACATTCAACCATATTTTATTATTATGCATGTAGTTTAGACTCTTCCTATGTGTCGTGAAAAATGTCTATGCCAAATCACAGAGTTTAGATAATTTAACTAGTATACATAATATTTACTAGTATGATGGCTGTTATTGCCTCGTAGTTATTGTCAACACAAAACATTGTGTTTTGTGTACAGACCCCGTCTACAGATTCGGGTTGAATTCCCTGGAAATCCATGGATGCCTATACCACCATGTAGTATAGACTATAGTCTATCTAACTTTAAATGTCAATAATACCTAATAGTAGCTATTGTAAAATGCCGTCAATCTACTCTAGTCATCGATCCGTATAATTGTAGGTGAACAACATAGTGTGTTCATCTAAAAATACATAGTCCACTCAACTCATTTCAAATTTAGTTACGCCAATATGATATACATGATTACTTTAAACATGTACCCTACCAGCATGAACTAACCGTACATTACTCAGTATTAACCCCAACCTCACAGCTCAAACGGCCACAGACATGCCCGGGGGATGCCTGAACCATGCACCATGCAAACACCATAAAATACACCCCCATGTACCAAAAATAATCCAAGTCATACATTAAAATAAACCATTAAGCCAACCTGAACCATGCAAATGCCACAAAACATACAATCACTTACCAAAATAATACAACTCATACCTTAAACAAATCAATAAGACATCATGAACCATGTAAAAATTCCCCAACCACATACCCACATACCAAAAATACATCACCACGTACCAAAAATAACCCATGTCATGCATTAAAACAAAACATTAAGACATCATGAACCGTGCAAATGTCACAAAATACACCACCACTTACCAAAAATACCCCAAGTCATACATTAAAACAAAACCTTAAGACACCATGAACCATGCAAATGTCACAAAACACCACATCACGTACCAAAAATAACCCATGTCATGCAATAAAACAAAACATTAAGACACCCTGAACCATGCAAATGTCACAAAACACCACAACACATACCAAGAATAACCCAAGTCATACGTTAAAACAAAACATTAAGACACCATGAACCATGCAAATGTCGCAAAACATCACATCACATACCAAAATAACCCCTGTCATACATTAAATCAAAACCTTAAGACAACCTGAACCATGCAAATGTCACAAAATACACCATCACGTACCCAAATAACCCCAGTCATACATTAAAACAAAACCTTAAGACAACCTGAACCATGCAAATGTCATAAAACACCACACCACATACCAAAAAAATAACCCATGTCATACAATAAAATAAAACATTAAGACAACCTGAACCATGCAAATGTCACAAAACACCACATCACATACCAAAAATAACCCAAGTCATACATTAAACCAAAACATTAAGACATCATGAACCATGCAAATGTCCCAAAACACCACATCACATACCAAAAATAACCCATGTCATACATTAAACCAAAACATTAAGACAACCTGAACCATGCAAATGTCACAAAACACCACACCCCATACCAAAAATAACCCATGTCATACATTAAACCAAAACCTTAACCCAACCTGAACCGTGCAAATGTCACAAAATACACCACCACTTACCAAAATAATACAACTCATGCATTAAAACAAAACCTTAAGACACCCTGAACCATGCATAACTCACAAAACACCACATCACGTACCAAAAATAACCCATGTCATGCATTAAAACAAAACATTAAGACACCCTGAACCATGCAAATGTCACAAAACACCACAACACATACCAAGAATAACCCAAGTCATACGTTAAAACAAAACATTAAGACACCATGAACCATGCAAATGTCACAAAATACACCACCACGTTCCAAAATAATCCAAGTCACACATTAAACCAAAACATTAAGACATCATGAACCATGCAAATGTCACAAAATACCCCACCAGCTACCAAAAATAACCCATGTCATACATTAAACCAAAACATTAAGACAACCTGAACCATGCAAATGTCACAAAACACCACACCCCATACCAAAAATAACCCATGTCATACATTAAACCAAAACCTTAACCCAACCTGAACCGTGCAAATGTCACAAAATACACCACCACTTACCAAAATAATACAACTCATGCATTAAAACAAAACCTTAAGACACCCTGAACCATGCATAACTCACAAAACACCACATCACGTACCAAAAATAACCCATGTCATGCATTAAAACAAAACATTAAGACACCCTGAACCATGCAAATGTCACAAAACACCACAACACATACCAAGAATAACCCAAGTCATACGTTAAAACAAAACATTAAGACACCATGAACCATGCAAATGTCACAAAATACACCACCACGTTCCAAAATAATCCAAGTCACACATTAAACCAAAACATTAAGACATCATGAACCATGCAAATGTCACAAAATACCCCACCAGCTACCAAAAATAACCCATGTCATACATTAAACCAAAACATTAAGACAACCTGAACCATGCAAATGTCACAAAACACCACACCCCACACCAAAAATAACCCATGTCATACATTAAACCAAAACCTTAACCCAACCTGAACCGTGCACAAAACACCACATCACATACCAAAATAATACAACTCATGCATTAAAACAAAACCTTAAGACACCCTGAACCATGCATAACTCACAAAACACCACATCACATACCAAAATAACCCCAGTCATACATTAAACAAAACCTTAAGACACCATGAACCATGCATAACTCACAAAACACCACATCACATACCAAAAATAACCCAAGTCATACATTAAAATAAAACATTAAGACAACCTGAAACATGCAAATGTCACAAAACACCACACCACATACCAAAAATAACCCATGTCATACAATAAAATAAAACATTAAGACATCATGAACCATGTAAAAATTCCCCAACCACATACCCACATACCAAAAATACATCACCACATACCAGAAATAATACAAGTCATACATTCAAACAAAACATTAAGACACCATGAACCATGCAAATGTCACAAAACATCACATCACATACCAAAATAATACAAGTCATACATTAAACAAGACATTAAGACACCCTGGACCATGCAAAATTCACCATACACACCAGCACGCACGCACACGCACACGCACACACACACACTCACACAGCCCCCAGCAAAAGCATGTCCCTGACAGGGTCCATATACGAACTATTGATCCCAGGACCACACACCCCAGATAGAATCAATACCGCTATCCCATAGCCTGCTCAGAAGAAGGGGGGTGCAATATGCCCACACATGGTATGCCTGGTCCCACACACCCATAGAATCAATATCACCATGCCGACTGAGTCATAAAGATAAGGATCACTGGTAGAAAGGATGAGGCAGGCCTGCATGCATACAAACGCATACCCCTGCACACACACACACACACACACACACACACACACACACACACACACACACACACACACACAGAGGATGCGAAAATTAGTTTCCCATATCTTTTGATTTGGGGGATGACTTGAACTGAGTGAAATGTGCTATTTCGCGACTGTCCCAAGAGATGCAGGACGGGTGGTCAGCCCACCTGACACAATAGTGGTGGTCCCCAGGTTGCTCTTAGTCAGAAGAATGGTGGTCTGTGGGTCAAAATCAGTTGAAAAACCCTGGTATAAGTGAATACATTTGTATATAATGAGAAAAGTAAGGGGTATAAGATAGTCCCCTGTGAAGCACCGATGATAAGCAGAATGATGTCGGACAGAGTATCATTAACACGGACCTGTTGAGGACGGTCATAGAGGAAGTCTCTGACAAGATGGACAAAACCACCATTTACCGTTATGTCATTGAGTCTCTGCAGAACGGTGTCTATCTGCAATGCATACTGCTGAAAGGAAACGTAAAATCAATAAAAAGCTGGCCTAGTAAGATGGGGACTTAGAGTTGGTTTGCCAAGGGGTTAAGCAGGCTGACAGTTGCATAATCAGTTCCTCCCTGACTTTTTATAACCAAACTGGAAATAATCTAAGCTGTAAGTCTTTTAGTTCAGTGACTCCAGAGTTCTTGGCAAAAGGTAGAATACATGACAATATTTGTCAGAGAGTCAACCACCAGAGGTGAAATCAATACGATCAGCTCGTTTGGATCCTATCATGCAAAATCAATACTCACACACAGACACACAGTCTGTGCACAACCAATTGCCACAAAGGAGGCCAAAATTACTTTCACTGGTTAATGAATAAATGTATATACTAGATAAACATGACTCCATCACAGTTTGAACCATATGGTCATTGATTGCCTCACACAAAAGCAGAACTACAATCATGATGACACTAACTGCCAAACTGGCAAACTGCCGTCCTCATGCAATCTGATGAGATCCTCAGATACCGGAAACTCCAATCAGCAAAATCAATATAATGACGTCATCGGAAAAAAGGGTTAGGCCACGCCCACCCTCTAGGGAGTGCCCTGAGAATGCCGAAATCGGGGTCCCTGGGGAGTAATAGTGCCCCTACATACTACTATTGTTGTTTTATTGCTGTGTTATTGTGCTGTTATATTTGCTATGGGGAATGTGTTGGATGGGCAGGATTAATGTTTTATGTGGGTTTTATGTTACATCATTTATTTGGTGTGTGTGTGTGTGTGTGTGTGTGTGTGTGTGTGTGTGTGTGTGTGTGTGTGGGGGAAGTTTGCTATTAGTAACCATGGCCATCATCCTTGCGTAATGCAGGGGTTCCCAAACTTTTTCATGTCGAGGACCCTTAAAATGACACTAATTATTCTGCGGACCCCCCTATTTGAAAAGATATGTCAGGGACCCCCATAAGAGAAGATTTTTACGGCTCCAGCAGTGATTTTCAGCCATTTTCATTTGACCCTGCCAGTTTGACATGCATTAGTCTACGGACTCCCATTTAATGGCATTTATAGCAGCTTTAATGGATAAAAAAATAGCAGTTGTATATGGCTTCAAGTTTCAGCACGGCACAGATGATTGCCCAGCACAGATTACAAACACACACACACACACACACACACACACACACACACACACATAACGGTACGCTCAACATGTGCATGCATGCGTGCGTGCACGCACCGACGCACGTACTGTACGCACACATGGAGACAAACAGGAAAACCTCATACCTGTCTTCCATCCATTGCTCCTTTCATCTCTTTGAAGGTCGCCTCGAACTCACCGATGTAGTCATGTTTCCCATTGGAGTCCCAGTCCCAGACTGTACACTGAGAGAGAGAGAGAGAGAGAGAGAGAGAGAGAGAGAGAGGGAGACTTTTATTTTCAATACTTGTATGGTTGTATGGTAACTGTCCTCATGCCATGATTTGTGACACCTGTTCCTTGAATCTTGCAGCTGTGATCTGTTGTCTCTCTTGTCTCTCTATAGCCAAATTTCAATATAATAATCAAACTGTCCTCGCCTTCGCGTCCTAGCACTCGCTGTTCTCGTGTGTGTGTGTGTGTGTGTGTGTGTGTGTGTGTGTGTGTGTGTGTGTGTGTGTGTGTGTGTGTGCGTGCATGTGCGTGTGCGTGCACGGTTCGAGGGTGACATTTTGATGGCTTGTGCGAGCAACTTGTTTGTCTGATCAGAAATGCGTTGCAAAAACCACGTTGCTCGTGGTTGAATTGAATCTCTCGGGACTCAATCAGCCGGCATGCAGTCGGCCAAAAGAAATATCTCTCTAAAGTTCTAAAAGCGTGAAGACTCTCTGGTGTGAATCGTTCTCGTGTTGTTTTCAGAATCCGCCCTGACGGCTACATCTTCGGCCTTTCGGGACTGTGTGTGCTACCATTAAAAGTAAAACTGCACTGCTTCCACACTCCTGTATTTGGCACCAACTCTCTCTCTCTCACACATAAAAAATGATATTATGTAACTATTGGTCCATGTCATAATGGTGGTCAATGGAAAAAAGGTTTAAAAATGTTTTAATTGAAAAGGAACACTACTTGTATAGAAATGCAATTTGTATATATGTTGCAGAAGTTATAGCAGAAACGGAGAACACATACAACAGCACAGTATTTTCAACCGCTTATCCGGAGTCGGGTCACAGGGACAACAACTCCAGACTTGGTCCGACTGTCATTAGTCCAACAAAAAAAACAAAACCCTAATAAAACTCTAACTGCAAACACGACGCATTGTTTTTTTTACAAAGTAAATAGGTATAATATTACTGTTTTGGCAGAGTGTAATGCCTTACACCACCCGTTACTGGGAAAAGTAATACTAGTATTACAGTAATATATTACTAGTAACTGCTGGTGGGGATTGCCCATGAGTCAGACATCCAGTTTGTTAGACCTGCATGGCCGGTTAAGATTCATCCGTGCAGCGGGTTAAAAATTGCCTGTGACTTTCTATGAGTTTGGGGTTAGGTTAGGCTTTGGGATAGTGTTAGTAATGGTCTGACAAACGGAAGGTCGGACCAATGACATGTTGCCTTTAAACCCAAACCACAACAGTAGGGACCCCCTCGGGGGAATTTATTTTTTAATATTCAGCGATTTCACTTAGTTCAAATGTCACTTCTTTTTTTGTTTTGTTGATAATCCTCCCTACTATAGTGTGCTGACCATATAAGGAGTTCCTCCCTGTCCCCAGTTAACCCCTGGCGGTAAAAAAAACAAACATAGGTTTCGGTGGCCCAGCCTTCATCCAATCAGGATAGAGAGGGGCCTTCTGCCAATCATGATCGAGCGGGGGCGGGCCTTGGTGTGTGTGTGTGTGTGCTGTTGGCCTGTCGCGTGTCCCATCACTGTAGTGCGTGCATGTGCACATCTTGTTACCGGGGCGGACCAGGGTTTTTTTTCCCAAATCACCCAAATCACTGAATGCTCCATTAAGGTCAAACCTTGAAAAACGTCTCGTCCCTACCCGACCCTTTGGTGTGGTTTGGGCTTAGTTTACAGTAGGAAAATGACAACAGAAACTAATGCATGCAATGCATATAACCATAACCATAATAACCATAACCCATTAAGACCTGAGGTAGATTCTACAAATGTGTCGAGGGACTGCCATTGGATTTTCTTGATTTCTTTTTCACGTCATATGAAAGCAGGGAACAGGCTTGAAAGGTTGAGGTTCACTTCTGTGGTCTCTAACATTACACCTAGCTATACATGTTTAAGCATTAATTTCATATTTGCATGTCAATTTCAGCTCTGACAATTATTTCAGACATGCTCTAGTATGTGAAGAGTCTACCTGTGCTCATTTTTGAAAGAAAAAAAAAGTTTTTCTCCTCTGGTGAAAAGCTGGAATTTGTGCGATGGCAGTCTCTCAGTCTGGTCATAAATGTCTTTGCAATCCTATAACGTGGTTTTCTGAAAAAAAACATATATGTTGCCATGTTGGCGCCGGTGCCTCAAACCTTTTCCTGTCAACTATTTGCACACATTTTCAAAAGCCAAGTACAAAATGACACAGCTGCTTTGTGAGTGGTGCAACCACAACAATAGACAGCTATGTGTGTCCCCGCAGGGTCAGTCCCTGGGTCTGTCTGTCCAAGCACGAAAATAGCGTTATAGCGTTTGTTCACCACCAAGTGTCACTGTTGCACAGCCTAACACACTGACACAGTGCAGTACAGTACAGTATAGTACAGTACAGTACAAATAATAATAATAATAAATAATAATAATAATAATAATAATAATAATAATAATAATATTTACATTGCACTTTTCATTCACAAGGAATCCCAGAGTGCTACATGGTTAAAAACATATAACCTATCATAGAAGGGGTTAACAAAAAAGAAAAACAGTGCAAAGTGACAGTTCCAACACAAAAAGGCCTTCCGAAACAGGAAGGTTTTCAGGCCTGCTTTAAAGCATTCCACAGTCTGCGGCACTGCAGGTCCATGGGGAGGCTGTTCCATAGGCGTGGTGCTGCTGAGCAAAAAGGCCTGGTCACTTCAGACTCACTTCAGACGGGTCAGATTTTTACCAGCTGCAAGCTGGTCAATATGAGCTTGCCAGAGTTCCGACCGGGTAGTACACACTGGAGATCATTTTCTGGTGAGCCTGTTCTGTTGCCAAGCCTGCATAATTCCAGCCTAACGTGGATTCATTCACAGTTGCTTGCCCGGTTTGGTTTTTGGAGGCTGCTTAGCTTATTTCTGTCACGACAGTTGCCACCACTGGCAACAACCCATAACATCCCATCGTCTGCACGGCATGGCTAGTCGAGCAGTTCTGATTGGCTGCCTCGTCTCCAGCCATGTTGCCTCAGAATTCTTTAGGGTCACTACTTTGAGCATAACAGCGGAGAGCTGTTGCAATAATGCAGCTGGTAATTAATTGATTTAATCAATTTGGGCTTGTTTCAGTTTTAATCGGTTAAACTGGCAACGTTCAACGTGAAGGACCAGCTCTGAGTCTCAGAGAGAGAGAGAGAGAGAGAGAGAGAGAGAGAGAGAGAGAGAGAGAGAGAGAGAGAGAAGAGAAGAAAAATACAATGTGCGTGCGTCTGCGCTGGAACAACTGATCAAGTTGCATTTGGCTCTTGACACCCATATAGACCTTTTAATTTTTCCACAGTTTGTCCATGTGAACTGAATGGTGCAATTTCCCCCCCCCCCCCACCTCTCTCTCTCTCTCTCTCTCTCTCTCTCTCTCTCTCTCTCTCTCTCTCTCTCTCTCTCTCTCTCTCTCTCTCATATTAGCAGGCAGCACTACCCTTTCTCTCTGTTTCTGGCGCCCCCTACTGGTATTAATAAGTCACATACTCGTGCTCATGACCATTGACCACTGATATATAGGTGTACACGGACATTGCTGGTTGTAGGAGTGGTTGCACCACTCAAAAATGCGCGAGGCCGTTTGAGTGTGTAATGTGCTGTTACAGAGAGGTCAGGAGAGCTCGTCACAAGGCACGCACGCACGCACGTGTGCACGCACGCACGCACGTGTGCACGCACGCACGCACGTGTGCACACGCGCGCATGCACGCACGTGTGCATGTAATTTCCTATGCTGCTGGTTTCTGTATTGTATTGTCCTTCTTGTTTATGTATCTATGGTTGTCTGTATGCTGTTGAGTATGAACCAAGACAAATTCCTATCAACTTGTTGACATGGCAAATAAATTATTGAATCTTGAATCTTGTGCACACGCTCGCACACACACACACACACACACACACCTTGGCAGTTTGCTCATTACGGTTACTGGAGTCAAGTCAGCAGCTGTCCAATTAACTCAGAGCGGATTTGCAGACACGTTGCGTGCGTGCGTTTGTACGTGCGAGTGTTCATGGACTATGGAGAGGAAGAAAGAAAGGTCTTTCTGTAAATGTCAAATGACTTACGTAGCATCTATAACACTACATGAAGGCCTGCAGGCTCGCAGGCAGAGTTCAGTTAGTTGCAAAACATGTTGCAAGTATAGCGTGCGTGCGTGCGTGCATAAAAGTAGTAATAATATTGGAGTAGAAATATTGGAAATTTAAAATACTCCAGCAAAGAACAAATACCTCACAATTGTACTTAAATACAGTGCTTATAAGTAAATGCACTTAGTTACTTTCCACGTGTGTCGTCCACAGTAACAGTCTTTGTATTGAGTTGTGCTTTCATGTGAAATGTACCCATTCTGCAAACTGTTAATAAATACTTCAATCAATCAATCAATTAATCAATCAATCAATCAATCAATCAATCAAATGTCATATTTACTGTATATGTAATGTACTTTTACTTAAGTACTGTAAGTACAATTTTGAGGTATTTGTACTTTACTTGAGTATTTCCAATATCCAGTACGTGTACTTCTATACTCCACTACATCCCAGAGCCAAGATTTGTATTTTTACTCCACTACAATTATTTGAAAACTTTAGTTACTAGTTACTTTGGCGATTTACAATTTGATTAGAGAACATACATTAACCACTTCAACCCTATACATTTTGGCCATTTGAAAATAGCCGATCTACAAGCTCACAATGTGTCGCAATGCGACGCATTGAGAGCTTGTAGATCTGCTATTTTCGATAGAATTGTTGGGACATTCTGCAATATGAGTACTTTTACTTTTAGTTCTTGAAGTACATTTTGATGCCGATACTTTTGTACTTTTACTCAAGTACATTTTCAATTCCGTACTTGCACTTGTAACGGAGTAGTTCTACATTGCAATATTACGTTTTAAAAAGTAAAAGTAAAAAAACTGAGTAGGCTACTTTTTCCACCACTGTTTTCATTACAGAGCCTAATTAGTCCTCTCCACAGTGAAGGCTACTCTCTTCCTGCGGTCCCAAACACTCAAACGTAATCAAATAAAAAAGTTAACGGCAACAGTAACAGTACAAACACTAAAGAAATGAAAGGGTCACTAAATCCAAGTGTTTAGGTTCTAAACACCTTTTAAACATGTCACGTTGTTTAGATTAGAAACGGAAGAACAAAACACCCAGAGCAAGGCAAGGCTATAGGACGGAGTTCTCCGTTCAGTCAATTAGTAACGTCCAGCACTCAGGATGGAGATTGATCAAAAGGACAGAGATGTATCAGAACCCATCGCATCGCTCCACAGGCTGGGAGGGCCTGTCGGACAACATTCAATGTTATTTACCGGTGGTAAACGTCATCGAAAATTCTCCCCCCCATTTCAGCCGATGAGACCGAGAATCTTAAAACGTGAATAACTCTCGATCTAAATCATATAACGTCCAATTCTAAGCGAAGATTATGTGTTAGACGGCCCATCGCGGTCCCGTTGCTAGTCGCGTTAGAATTAGTCATACCTCCCGTTGTTGTCGATCGCATCAGGAGTGTTTTGGCTACATCCAGCTACTTCCGCTACATCCGGGATAGCATCCGGTCCGTCGCTAAATGTGCTCCGCTGCTATAAATCGCTGGGCGCTCTGATTTAATGGATTAAATAACCCTGGGCGTTCAGGGTGTGTTAATCGCCAGTAACACTTTTTAAACACATATGTTTAGTAGTCATATATGTGTATTACTTAGAACACTAGGGGCTGTATTTTGCGTGTCTTAAGTACCAGGTCTTATTACCTAACTTGAGTAAACTAAAGACCTGGAGGCGTGATCAATGCCATTTGGCTATTCTGATTGGCCAAAGAGCATTGACCACGCCTCCAGGTCTTTAGTTTACTCAAGTTAGGGAATAAGACCTGGTCCTTAAGACACGCAAAATACAGCCCTAGGTGTTTTCCTGAGGTGTTTGCGGTAACCCGTGCTCTACTGTATTTTATATCCATAAATAAACATTTTGCATTTAACTATTACACACTAGTGTTTAGGTTTTAAACGCGTCACATGTTCCAGAGATTTACAGTGACTGTATATACATCGTATACCGCCGACAGCAATTATTTTATTGAGGACAAAGAGAACAATAACAAAACAATCGCCGCCGTTTCGGATGGCAAATTTTCCTTCTTCAGGCATTTAAAAAGGGATTAAAATTATTATGCTATGCTTGTTTCTCTGACTGTCCTCAATACATAATTGGCATCGGCTAGCTGCAGTACTCGTTGACTATTTATATGCAAATATCATGACCAATGGCATTGAAATGGCATTGCAATGAACATCACTGATGACGTTTAGGTGAAAAAATAACAGAAAAAAATAATAATAATTTAGTAATTAATTAAAATAAAATTGTTGCTAAAAAGCAACGCTGGGTCTTAGAGGGTTAAAGAGAGAATACCATGACATAGGCTAATTGTATTACATTATACATTCCTATGGAAACACTCCCAAGAAAATAGCCGATCTACAAGCATGTGAGCTTGTAGATCGGCTATTTTCTCGACTCACTCTTGTGTGACGAAGTAGGCTGCTAAAAAAACCCCACATCTAAACTTGAAATACGGAGAGAAGAGCGATCTATACCGTGTGCGGTAGAAACGTAAACTTCAAAGACATTTTAACGTCTCCTCCCACACGAGAGCGAGCTGACGGAGCTGTCGGTTTGGGTAAAACATTTAGCAGCCGCGCATTATAATGACTTACAGAGGCTATACAGTTAAAGTTACAATACGTCGTTCGCTAGGAAACAGCGCCTGGTAGCAGTAGCAGTTTAATGCCTTATTGCTTCCATTCATCACTGAAACATGTCCTCGTGGGGTTTGGGGAGAGAGAGAGAGAGAGAGAGAGAGAGAGAGAGAGAGAGAGAGAGAGAGAGAGAGAGAGAGAGAGGAGAAAAATAGCATGTAGATAGGCGCACGCATGTAGCTACGCAAACGCCAAAACAATTTGGTAGACCGACCGACGGAGCAACAATTGAAGTCGAGAGAGCTGCAAAACAGCTGTTTCTACACGCCTTAATTCCCCTGATGATTTTCGAACAGAGGAATCACAAGTCATGGATTCCTAACGCGAGCTGACGTTTTATTTGATCAGTATGTTGTTACTTTATAGCTGGCCCTGAGGCGATATCTACAGTTAAATCAATGGCTCTTATTTCATGGCGGTCAGTCTCATGATTAAGCCATTCTGTACGGGAACCGCTTTTGGTGTTTCGAGCATTATGTTATTCTTTAGCTATTGAAAAATAGCAGATCTACAAGCCCATAGCACGGCACCGAGTGCCACGCTACGAGCTTGTAGGTCTGCTATTTATTATTTTTGATCGTGAAAATGTGGCGCACATCTCTGAATATACTGTATATTCTTTCAGAGCGGACGTTTTCAACTCAGATCTTTGCTTCCGGGGGGGGGGGGGGTCACTGGAACAACATATTTTCAGATGGGGATCGGCGGTGCAGGCCATCATTTTTGGGGTTCCTTGACATGGAATATTGAGCACCACTGATATTAGAAACATTAGGTATTTCAGATTATTATTATTTTTAAATGTCAACGTAAGGTCCTAAATGGGTTAAAACTCTGTTTCTAAATGACCGGGCAGACATTACAATGTGCTGGGGAAGGGGGGGGGGGGGGGGGGGTTCAGTGCCTGCAGGGCCCCTCGGGGGGTGGGGGGTGCTGCTAATCCAGCCCTGTTCACAGACAAGCACTTTTATTGTAATGTTAGCTTAGTTCTCAACCTGTTCCGGTTCAGGGCACACTTGAAAGTCATGAATGGTAAATGGTGCATTTCAGTGTTGTAGTGGTACTTGTCAAAGTGGGGGGACGCCCCCCGTAAAACACATGCACACGCGCGTGCATTTGCGTGCACGTGCGCATCGTGCATGGACGATTTAGAAACGGGGTTTACAATGCTTAACCATATCCATTAAAAAAATACATCTTTTTGCCAAAAATATATATATTTTAGACGTGAGAGAACTGGGGGGATGGCGCCCCCCCCCCCCCACACACACACACACACACACACACTACACCACTGGTGCATTTATATAGCACTTTTGTCCAAAGCGCTTCCAGCCAGAACCAGCCAATCATATTATTTGATGCTCACCACCGTGCGTGCGTGTGTGCGTGCGTGCTACCTGTATCTTGCGTTCATGGTGTCCACTGCAGAGAGAGTTGAGAGACACCCTGAATGTCTGCCACACTGGATTCAGATTGTTCATTACAGTCTGGGGGGGGGGGGGGAGAGAGAGAGAGAGAGAGAGAGAGAGAGAGAGAGAGTGAGAGAGAGAGAGAGAAATGTTTTTTAATAAATAAGGACAAACTCTACATGACATTTTCAAATGTCAGCATACTCTGTTATAGCTCCAAATACATAGATTCCAAAGGCAACATTTTCAACCTGTAAGTGTAGCAGTCTGCATGACCCTCTGTAAGAGGTTCTATCTGAAAGAGAATGCTGGAGAGATGCTATATAGCTCTCCATGAACACACAGGTTCAAATAGCCTGGCTATAAAGCCAGACGAAAACGTTGGAAAATGTTGAATTAGTTTGGGAGCTTTGAGGGGCTCCGTGTGAGGGGGATATTATTCAACCTCTCTGTGCTTCCCGGCTCTTTATCCGACACCTGTCAAAACCTGTCCCTCAAAAAAATGGTAACAGAAGAGCCTCGTCGAAACACCGGCGAGACGGGAGACTCATCAACATTATTCATGAACTCTTGACTTCTTGTACTGTATATCTACGAGAGACTGACTTGAACATTGACAGCAGCTCCACCTCCGAAACTTTTCACATTTAATTTCTGCTGCTTTTTTTTTAATAAATAAATGGCCAGTTTGAAAATCCAATATCTATACTGTTGTTTTCTTTTTTGTGGACAATGGAAGGGTATAATAGGTATATATATGCTGCGTTTTGTCCGTGATTGATGTTCGCTGCCGTTCAGGAAGGTATAGATTTCAAGTTGGAACTCACGAATAAGACCTCTTTCACACAGCAACTAAATTTAATACTAAATATATATATAATATATTGCTATAAACTTTAGCAATTAAAGTTAAAACATAAACATTTGCAGACTTAGCTTGCAGAGCAGAGCATAAAATAGGATTCAGTTGGTTTCGTTTTTTTTTTTAAGGTTTGAACAATTCTTTCTCTCCAGTGAAAAAGTTAAATTCATTGACAATAAACGCATGGTGACAGGGTTACCACCCACGCCTAAACGGCCCCCATCCTCGGGCTGTGAGGTCATTATGGTTTTAATTAGTTTAGTGGATTGGCTCAGTTTAATTATTATATGCGTAGACTTTTCTTTTAAGGCTTTTTACTTCATTTTATTCCACACTTTCGCCGCACAAACGGAGAGACCAAACAGTATTATGGAACAAAAACCAAGCAAGGTACAAACAGCAATAAATGGAAAAGGAGAGAGAGAGAGAGAGAGAGAGAGAGAGAGAGAGAGAGAGAGAGAGAGAGAGAGAGAGAGAAATCAGCATGCCAACTCAACCTCGACAGCGCTGCTCTCCTGCTGCTCGGAGAGTCGTTACTTACAAGTCAACTCTCGGTGAAGACTTCTAAAACATCTCCCCTAGGAGCTCGGTTCTGTCCAGAAAGTTAGTAAACCTGTGGTGGGAATCCATTGATCCCAGGCCCAACGCACGCCCTGGAGCAATCTGCTTTTTGAGGTCTTCAATATAAGACCTCTCCTTACCGTGGATTCCACTTGTTTGAATCCGTAAGGGCCGATTCATACTCCTATTTTAGAGCTGAATAAAAGTCGGCTCGGCGCTGTAGAGCCTACAATTTGACGTCATTTGAGGTTCGGGGGGGGGGGGGGGGGGGGTAGGTTGATTCGGTCTGGTTTATTAACCAGGCTGGGGGGGGGGGGGGGGGTACCGTCCTAAAGTCGGCTCTTCGGTGCTACTGAAAATGTCTGACGAGCCAAAATCATTTCGGCACTACAGCACCGAGACAGCGGTAAGATAGTATGAATCGGCCCTAACTCCCTCATAGATTTGGTGACGGCACGAAAGACACCCAAGGTGAAATCGGATTCATCTCCACCTTTTCCGCACAGTCCGGCTACTCCTTCATGGAGTGCACAGAGGGGTGGCCGATGGGAACCGCAAGGTTGCCTGTTCGAACCTATGAGCTCCCCCATGAGTTGGTGTCGATGTGTCCTTGAGCAAGACACTGAACAACCAAATTGCTCCTGATGTGATGGCTATAGTGCCTTGCATGGTTTCTGCCGCCATCCGTGTATATGAATGTGTGTATGTGAATGGGTGAATTGATGCACAATCTATGCGAAGCGCCTTGGATAAAGGCGCTATATAAATGCACCATTTACCATTTTACCACAGACACTTGTGTTTAACATTTGCAATAAACACGTGGTATGATCTGAGCACCCCACAGATGAAACAGTTTGAGAATCAGTGAGGTACACGCTCTGTTTTATTAGTATTTTAGTATTTACTGCTCTCCATATGGCAGGTTTAAAGAGTGAACTTCTGTACCAGCTGCTTCAAACACCATGAGGTTTCATGTGATTCACGTCCAGATGATCATTCCCTGTGCCGTTAAAATCCCACCCAGGAATAACCAGAATTGGCCTGCATGGGCCGGCCGAGCGGTCCAGGCACCTACTGTATAGGCTGGTAATCCAGCCTGACAGCGTGTTGCGGGTTCGAGTCCAGATCCTACTGTAATCTATCAATAAAGGCAAAAAGCCACAAAAAATATGTACAAAAATGTAAAAAAAGGGAATAACAAGAATTGCCACACATGCCTCCGCCAACTATAGTTGTGGTTTACAAATATCATATTATTGCTGTCGGGCAGAAGTCTCAATACTGTATCTCCATCTTTTCAACTTTGTTGTTTGCTGAGGAAAAGTGGCAAGAATAGCAAAACACCCCCTAGGCCATCGTGTTACCTGATCCTATAGCTGCTCCTGATTCTGGTGGTCTGGTTTTTGGCAGCACATTTCTATTTTAGTTTTAGTCATAGTCTCTTGAATAGTTTGCACTTATTTTTTGTGCACATTTTAGTCACCCGGAATGTTTTAGTGTTAGTCTAGTTTGAGTCCACTAAATGTCATAATATTTGAGTGGACTAAATCTACAGTTGATTTAGTCGACTAATTTGGCGGGCCTTGCTGCCGTCGAAATGATATATTTTACAGTTGCCCGAAATAGCCAATCTACAAGCTAGCCGATCTACAAGCTCACGTGTCGTGCTGCGAGCCTGCGACGCGTTGTGAGCTTGTAGATCGGCTATTTTCAACATGCAAACAAGTGTAAAATGACTTATACTGGATCTCTTGTCCACTTAGTCTTAGATTTGTTGACAAAATAGCTTAGTTTTCATGTAATTACATTTTCGTCTGTGAAAAAAAGGTAGTCGACGAGCATTTTTCGTCTTAGTTTTAGTCAACAAAATCAACACCATTCTGGTCCCTGGCCACTCCAGCTGCACCTCGTCCTTGTGATTACTCCCATGTGTGTACAGTAGCTACTATAGCTACCCATCTGTTCCTTCAGTGTCTGTTAGTTCATTGTTCCAGCGTACAATTTGTCTGCGTTGGCAGTGTACCTAGAGAGGAAACAGCTGGAAACGGTGGTACGCACGGCGTCGACCTCCCATCTGTCTCCTCTATCTACTCCACTCGCACCAAGCGTAGAAGCTGCTTTGTAAAACGATGAACTGCGAGGAATTGCTATTTATGTAGGCCTACCATTAATTGTGATGTTGCATTCTTCTTATTTATTGGTCTCTCTCATGAATTTTTACATTTTGCATCCTGCTACACTAATAGCCAGCGCAACACCCCATCCTTTATTCCGCCTTCTCCTACCAAACCACACCGTTTGCAAACATCTCACTATGCACAACACCAACAGCATGCCTGTCCAGACATCAACCACTACTTTGCATCCATGCAACTGTCATATTTACAGTAGGCTACAATACCCATTTATATGAAAGAACACATTATTGCACCACTAGCCTAAGTGACGTTTTGCCCCTATTTGGGGGGCCCTGGGGGGACATTAAGGCCAATATGGCCAATCAGGGCTTACGTGGCCAATTGGCCCTTAACCCATTTTGACCTGACGCCGCATCGGTGTCGCCTTTTAGATCTACAAGCTCATAGTGCGCACTATGAGCTTGTAGATCTGCATTTTTTTTTAATTTGTCAAAATGTGTGCAAATCTTTGAATATATATTCTTTCACAGTGAACATTTTAACTCAAATATTTGCTTCTGGGGGGTCCCTGGAACAACATCTTTTGAGATGGGGGTCCACAGCCAAATACAGATAATTCTGGGGGTCCTTGACATGAAATAGTTTGAGAACCACTGACATAGAAACATGAGGTGTTTCAGAAAACTGTCAGGATTTAGAAGACTTTTGCAGAATCGTCCACAGGTCTAAATGGGACTGGGTTAATGGGCCCCCAAGGAGCCCCCTTCAAGACGAGTAATGATAATTCCATTATCATAATTATTATTAAAAAAATATAATTTTAATGTGCTGGGCTGCCATCAGTCAGTTTTAGTTTCACGTTCTCACCTGATGCAGAGATGTTAATCATGTCAAGTGCCCTGACTGCCCTACCACCATGTCACTGTGACCTCGTTAAGCTAATAACCTAGCTTGTTGCAGTGCAGCAGCTCCCAACAACTTGATTTGAGACAGGCAGCAAGCATGGTAAGTTCACCCCCCATGGTCCCACACAATTTCCAATCAATGTGATTATTAAGTAGTATAGGCTGTAGCTATAGCTAGTACTACTAGTGCTGAAGCTGAAGCTTGCATGTTACTGCATTAGCTGTTTCTCACCTCAACAGTGTCTTGGTACATACAGTATATAGTGTAGATTACTGTTTAAGCTTAAAACAAGTAGACCTAATGCACTATTCAGCCTAGCAGAACCAACCTCTAATTCAATCAGCTATCAGGTGTGTTGAAGGTAAATGGAATGACATTTTAATTTAATGTTGTCTTTAAGCTGTTTTTTCCCATTTTAGCTATTCTAGATTTGAGCTGGACAGAGAGTGTCCCAAACCAAGCTGACATGCCATATCTAATAATGCTACCTAGCACTGCGTCATAGAAGGTTGACATGACTCCCTTGCTCACCAAAGAGCAAGCGTCAGATAGTCCACATGGACGTTCCATTTGAGCTGGTTGTCCATTTGGATCATCATCATCATCATCATCATCATCGACCCCTCAGGTCTTCCACTGCTGGCCTGCTCGCTTTGCCTAAATA
>NC_139698.1:17366443-17416443 GCF_964188405.1 Protomyctophum parallelum | reverse complement strand
GCATCACGTTAAATTGACACTATCTTCCCCCAATTCTCTGGGTACATTAATGGCTGGCCGGCTTTGACTGAATATTAAAGTCATTATTTTGAGGAGAAGAAAATAATTAAGAGTCATACTTGCAAGTGACATATATTTAGTCAGGAAAGTGCAACTTTCCTGCTCGAGCTTCCTTGGCTGACTGTCTGAAATGTTGACGGAGGAAAGTTAGAAACCGTCATAATCCCTCTTCTGAGGGAATGCAAACACAAGCAGATGGCAGATATAGCACACATATTATCCACTGTCTGTTTAGCCAGAAATTGTGACATATTTAGAGACAAATAATGTCAAAGCGGCGTCGGAGGGTGTCGACAACAAACGGTGCATGGAGATCCTGTCACAGTCCAAAGGCAGGAGCTTTTAGGACCCAATTGCAGACAGATAGGCGCAGGCAAATGAGCTTCAATGCAAAGGTTTTATTCCAAAAAAAACAACACAAGGAATACAAAGAACTAGAAGTACATATATCAGGATTACACTAGAAGTTGAATCATGGATACACGAGGAGCTGAATACTACTGACATAAAGTGACGAACTAGCAAGCGGACTGAACAAACAGGGGAGTATAAACAGGGGAGTATAAATAGACACAGACTAACTAGGCACAGGTGAAACAAAACTCAAAATCAAGAAAGGGACCCTGTTCAGGATGGGAACACCTTTTGGTGTTTTAAGCATTATTCTGTTGTTATAATTTAGCTGTTGAAAATGTTTTCAGATGGGGGTCAGAGGCCAATTAGGCCTACATATATTTTTGGGGGTCCTTGACATGAGAATGTTTGAGAACGCGACTGACATAGAAAACATGGGTTTTTCAGAAAACTGTCAACATTTAGAAGACATTTGTAGAATCGTCCTCAGGTCTAAATGGTACAGTATAATGCACATTGAGTGCACATCGGCTGATATGCTCACGCAAATGTATAATACTGTATATATCATACAAAGGGACTGTGTGTTTAAGAAAATAGTTTTGAAGCAAAGGTTTGCCACATCTAACGTGGGAAAGCACGTGGGGAAGTCCTTAATTTGTACAATTTGTGCAAAAAGCTTTGCTTAAACTTTTCCTTTCCTCATTTTCCTGCCTTTCTTTTACTTTTAAAACTGTGCGACATGCCACATCACCATGCTCCTTTCTTGGCACTGGACCTGTACGTGCCCGTCGCAGTCGGCCACGCGGCCTACATGGGAACGATGCAACTTGGGAACCTAATGATATACGTTGTCATAGCACCCGTTTTAACTGTCAGCCGGTGTCCCACATGGAGATCTGTGTATGTGCCTGTGTGCCTGTGTGTGTGAAGACTGCAAACTGAAAAGTGTACTTGGCAATCAACTCTGCCCACTGGCAGAGCCTGAGTGGTTGAGCCTCAATTGGCTGAGGCAGAGGCTGGAAATTGCACAGGTGAGAGGAGTTGGCCTCATTAGGCCCACTGGCAGAGCCTGACCAGAGCCTTTTGTGGTGGTTCTGGAGAACTGTGGGTCCGACCGACTCGATACCTGGCCCTGTGGGGGTGTGGAACGTGTGTATCGAATGTGAAGTCGGTGGGTCAAACGGTTCTCGAGTTACGTGCATTACAACCGTACACACACGTACGCACGAGCGCAGAGACGTGGTACATTTATAGTAGGATGAGAGCCGCCATATTGTTTTGTATTTGTTTTCAGTTGAAAACAGGCACTTTCAGGACAATAAACTCACTACCATGTCTTCTTCTGATGCGCTGTCTGCAGTGTTTAACTCTGACAGCTCTTCTACTGCTGTTTCACGGTAGTTTATAGTGCTCTCTCTGACTGGCAGACAGCTGCTGTCTTTCTGAAGAAGACCATGATTTTCGTTTGTAAAATTAAACATTCGTGTTTTGGAGCTGATATGCAAATCACAAGAAACTACCTGCTGTTTGTGTTTTTGTACTCAGTCTGTCCCTGTGTCTCTCCTCTCATCTCCTGCCCTTCCTCACAGGACTGGCACACTACGTACGTGTGTGTGTGTGTGTGTGTGTGTGTGTGTGTGTGTGTGTGTGTGTGTGTGTGTGTGTGTGTGTGGGTGGGTGTGTGTGTGCGTGTGCGTGTGCATGCTTCACACAGGCGACAGTGTGAAACAACGTATTTCAACAGCAGTGATTTACAACCTGACGGCAGTTTCCCCGATTCAGGAAATTATCTCCGGTGCCTCGACGGTTCCCTCAACAAGAACAAAAACACACATCATCATCATCATGACGGCTGTGTTCTGCCCCCCTCCCTCCCAATCAAGCACACGTCAAACCTCTTGACTCCCATTGGAAAAGCATTGAGGTGGCCATCAAACACAGGCAGAGCACAGAAGAACATTTGTTCTATACGTGTGTATGAGGCGAGAGAGACCTTTATATTGGTCATAACTAAGCCAGAACAACACAATAAACCACTGAGAAAGGAATGGCCGCATGTCTACAAGGAAAACAAACATCAATAACCTAATAATCATAGTACACAAAACAACAAAAGTCTCAAATGAAAATAAAACCTCTATTGCACAATACATGTTTGCATCCATATATCCTTTTATCAGCGTGTACAGAAGAGACATATAGCTCTCCCTTCTTCTGCACTGAGCACACGGCACAGCCCAGAATAGTCAGAGTCAGAACACATAGCCATCTTGGCTGACCCAAATTAAGTTTGAAAGTGTGCGAGCAGATATATATATATATATATATTTTTTCCCCCCTGTGAAAAAAGTATCTTGAACCAAATACAAACAGTTCACAGAGTACACTTCAACAGACCCAGGACATGGTGACCTACGTATACAGTCAACAGGCTGAGCAATCCCACCAACCTCCTAGAGCTCTGAATACCCATGCAGTGATCCACTGGTTCTAGGGTTGTGCCGATCGGATCGGGGGATCGGAAAAGAAGGAGAAAACAATCAGATTTTTAATTGTCTAATGTAAATCTTAAAGAAAGATGTCATTGATTTTGTCAAAATGACCATGACAGTCATTCTAATAAAAGTATAGTTAACATTTTGCCTTTCAATAATTAGCTCTTCAGTCTTCACTAAATCCCACAACAAAAAGTGATTGTCCAATGCCAATCCAAATAGTTTAGCAACGGTCAGTGTTGTACCCGAACGCGTTCAAAGAACGATAGTTCACAAACGCGTTCTTATTTCGGCTGAATGTGAACGGAACGTACTGTATTTCTGCCTGATGAACGTCATTGTGAACGCGTTCATTTCTGGCGTGTGTAAACGTCACTTTCTCTCATTCAAAAGTGAGTGAGCCTTCCAGGCGAAACCCCCGCTACAACACACCCTAACCAGTCCTTAAAATCTAGCGGAAAACCCACCAATAAGCCCTTATCCAACACAAATTAATAAATACTTCAATCAATTATTCAGTCCATCTGTGTGTCTGTCTATCTGTAGCCTATACTATCCTCCACTGGAGGTTGCCTGTCTGTATTTCATTTGGCAGCTTGTACATAGGGTCAAAGCAACCTCTCTGACCTAATTGTGCCCCACGCCCCATCTAGAGCATTAAGGTCTGCGGACAAGCTGCTGCTGGTCGAGCTCACGACCAGAGGAGCAGGGGTGATCGTGCTTTTGCGGCTGCGGGCCCCAGGCTCTGGAACATGCTGCCCCTCCATATTATATCTGCCGAGTCAATTGGGGCTTTTAAATCCCTCCTCAAAACTCATCTGTTCTCCCTCGCCTTTAACTTCACCTGATTTACCTGTATATTGATTTCCTGCTCTGTGCTATTTATGCTCTGTTTTATATTTTATTGTCTCTTTTCATTGTTTTATATTGCTATGCTCTACTGTCTTGTTTTTACTCTGTTCAGCACTTTGGTCAGCTTTGGCTGTGTAAAGGTGCTATACAAATAAAGTTTGATTTGATTTGATTTGATAAGGTCAGAGTGCATGTTCTATTGTCTAGGTATAGGATGACCAGACCTTCTCCCCAGTTCTATAGACAGCAGTCTGGAGGACTCAATGTGTAGTTGTGTTGTTGTCACATGCTACTGCTTTCAGTAGCATGTGACATGTCAAACTAGGGGGTTGTCGTGATTCTGAATCCATTTCAAGCATTAGTTTTGCACAAAAGCACTCCTTGGGCTAAAAACAGCCATAGCCGTCATCACAAATGTGATGGCAGGTGGCTATGGCTGTGTTTAGCCCAAGGGGTGTTTTTTTGTGCAAAACTAATACTTGGAATGGATTCAGAATCATGAAAACCCACTAGTTTGACACGTCACATGCTACCAAAAGCAGGTAATTTTGCCTTAACAGGTTTTTGATGGTGGCCATATGGATTTGGGGCTCTCATGTTTTTTTTTCCTCCGCATTTTTGCGAGGTACACGGGGGGCTCAATGTGTTTAATAACCCTCCTAGATGACACAACCGTTGAGAAACCGACCTTTGCTCTCTGCGGTCACAGAACTGCCGTAAAAACAACACAACTATAGTTGGCCATTTTGTTCCTGTCAGAGACCAGACATTTAATTGCTGTCCTTTTCCACCTGGTGTCCATGAACCCTTGACACAATAAGCCTCTCTCTCTCTGAGCAGACCGCTGCAGGCTAGCTGAGGACTGAGTCTGTGTCTCTAATGAAGCCACATCCCCGCCGGGCCACCGGGGTGACCTGGTATATAGCTTTAAGCCAGTTAGACCTGAGCTCGATTCTAAAATCATGAAAGTTTTCTGAAAAACCCCATGTTTCTATATATCAGTGGTGCTTAATGTTTTATGTCAATAAGGACTCCCAGAATGATCTGTATTTGGCTGCCGACCCCCATCGGAAAATATCACTGCGCAAAAAAGCATGGAATACGGATGTGTACAGTATATTACAGGAAACTCTTTCCAACAAACTCCGGTAAACTCCCAAATTGTACCATCACACCTGTATATTACCGTATATTAACTGTATATGCCGGCTAAACTTGAGGTTTACGGGCAAAATACAGTGCCCTGCCCATAATTTCATGCAGTGTATTTGAGTTAAGAAAAACGTTTGCGCTGACAGAATATATATTCAAAGATCTGCACTACATTTTCACGATTGAAAAGAAAAATAGCTCCGCGCTACGAGCTTGTAGATCTGCTATTTTTCAATAGCCAAAGTAGAACAGAATGCTTAAAAACACCAAAAAGGGGGTTCCCGCCCGAAACGGGTTAAGTACTGCCATGCTTGCGGATCTAAACCGTAGAAAGCTATAGTGACTCCGGTGAGGTCAAACCTCCTCCGACTGTTACACGAGAACAGCAGCTGCGTGCCGTGCGGTAACCAAGGCGACCCGCTCACTTCAGCTCTGCGGCGTCCAGCCGTGTCTATAACAAGTCTAAATGGCCCATAATAGGCCCATTACCCTGAAGGGGGATGTCTAGGAGATCTTGTCCAGCTTCATTCACCGTTTATGTGTACAAATCAGCCTCTCACATCCAGTGTTGTTGTTCCAAAAGGAATAATAATCCAACTTCTTCATGTCTTGCATTATGCCCCTGTAGGTGGAGGCAAGATGCTAAGCTGCCCCGTGCATTACTGCCCTATAGGTGGAGGCAAGATGCTAAGCTACCCTGTGCTACACTCCCCTAGGTGGAGGCAAGATGCTAAGCCTGTGCCAAAGCACGACAACCTGTCACGATGGCAAAAATGGAATAAACCCAAATGCCGAGCCATGACCACAGAGTAGAGTGCAATCAAGTACAGTATATGTATTAACTAAGGCAGGGAAAAAAGGCAAGCTTAACAACAAGCAGAGTTAATAAGCAGTCCAAAAACAAAATACAGAATTACCAGAAGGCTCAAGTCGGGAGGATCAAGGAGTAAAACAAGGTCCAGCAGAACAAACACCAAGCAAGAGCTCCTAGAGTATGACCACAAAACATGAAGGAATTAACTGACAATGTGTGTGTGAGAGTCCAGTCTTATAGGTGGTGGGTTGATTGTATCATTGTTGTATCACAGGTTTGTAATGGGCTGGGTTGATGAGAGTGGTGTGCAACTAGGTCTCAAACCATGACACAACCATTTCCATTTACACATGCACACGTGCACCTTTGTGAGTTTCATTCAATGTCATTCACCCACTATTTTAAACCCCCATTCAACACTATGTCAATATTCTCCAGGCAAATGCATGTGAAGACATTGTATTTAATGTAGGAATGTATAATAATATTATTGTTGTTTTTGAGTGTGTACGAACAGAAATTCATACTTATTTTAATAGTCTGCAACCACATCCCCGCTGGATCACCGGGGTCAGGGTGCCCTGGTATAGCTTTAACCCATTTAGACCTGAGGATTCTACAAATGTCTTCTAAATCCTGACAGTTTTCTGAAAAACCCTATGTTTCTATGTCAGTGGTTCTCAATAATTTTCATGTCAAGGACCCAAAAAAATATAATGTAATTGACCGCCGACCCCATCTGAAAAATAAGTTGTTCCAGGGACACCCCAGAAGCAAAGATTTGAGTTCAAAATTTTCGCTCTGAAAGAATACATATTCCAAATTTGCACCACATTTTCACGATTTTTCAAAAATAGCAGACCTACAAGCTTCTGACTGGTATTGGTCGACTCTGGCATCCTCTGACTTTGACCATATATACATGATGCTCCATTATAAAACAGGTAATTTCAAGGAAGCAATCTGATTGGTTGAAAGAGCTTTCTAGCCGTGCTTAAACCACGATATTGGAACACCTAATCAAAACAAAGAAATTACCTGCTCTCTTCTCCCAGAGCGCAGCAGACTGTGTGGCTAGGCTATAGCTATAGTTTCTTGGGACATTTGTGGTCGTAGTGGCTACATCTGTCATTAAAAAAACATTATTTGTTTCAGCAAATATCTTAGTTTTTTTTTTAATATACTGTATATTTTTATCCCACGATTTTGTAACCCATTTTTCACCCCTGTGTCAATCATCTAATGTGATCCTGGGCTCTACACACCCTCCACCAACCTAGTCCCCCATATATGGGGGACAAGGGGAGAGCAACGGACTTGAACTCATGCTTCCTTCATGCCTGAGTGTCCAAGTTGCTCCTTTACACCTGACAGGGGGGAGTTTCCCTGGTTGGACGTAGCGCGTGGAAGGAACACGTTATTCCAACCAGTTCCTTTCCCCTCCATCAGGCACCCCGGCTGGCCAGGGGGAGGCAGTTTAGTGAAATATCTATAGTTTTAAGGGTAACTGTTGTATAATTGCAATATTGCACTTCTGCTCTGCATTTCAGAACTTTGCAGGTGTGCATTAATGATGATGACGATAAAGAACACCCTCTCATGTAATATTGCTTAAATATAATAGCCGCTCCCATGATATGAAGCCAAACAATCTTAAAATTAAAGGACCTATACTAATAAAGTTTGTTGTTCAGTGAAACTGCTGACCACCCAAAAATGTTCAAATTAAAGAGACATGACATTGACTTGTTTCCATTTGATATTTAGTGTATTTATTTCCACATATCCAGACACCATGGTTCTGACAAAAACAGGAGAAAAGAATGGAGCATATCAATACTCAGAATTTAAACGGTAAAGTGGTATTGCAATACATCAATTAAACTCAGAACATATAACTCAAAGCATAAATAGTAAGTAAATAATACAATCAATAAACACGAGCTTACATTTGTCAGTGACGCATGGCTGGTCTGGAGTGGAGAGCTGTGTGAGTGAACTGTGTGTGGAGTGAGTGTGAGTGTTTGTAGTGGAGCACACCTGAGCTGACAATGGCAATCAACCCAGAGTGCTGATGGCAGACACCTGTGGGTGATTGGTGCAGTGGTGGAAGGGGAGTTGTGAAGGGTTTTGTCCACCAGAGGCTGCCATTTGGATTGCAAGCAGATAATTCACAACAGCCGCCCCCACGGTAGCTCAGCTACTGTGAACATAAAGGGAATTATCTTTGCTGTCGAGGTGTCAGTGGGTGTAGTGCAGGGACAAACGGTGTAGTGTACCGGGATGGACACAAAAAAATGTTCAGTTGTCAGTTCGGGGTCGGACTTTGTCGGTGAAGAGGGAGACATTCAGCCGCCCCATGGGACGCAAACTTGGGGCTGGTGAGGAGAGGCGTTCAGCCGCCCCGTCTTGACCAGATCTTGGGCTGGTGACAGGGGGTTACCTCGGGCGGACGGCCCGGAGGCTGGGTAGGAGCGGAACTGGCCGCCCCAGTCAGGAATGAAGGATGGGGCAGGTACGGAGGGTGGCCAGGTGGTTTGGACCCAGGGGACCACGGCCGTCGACACGACCGTTCTGGCGGACGACCACTGTAGGGGGCTTTAGGCTTGGAACGCCAACGATGGCAGTCTGGGCGTGAAGACTGATGGCGTTTCCCTGCCTGCCTCCCACGGAGGATCCAGTAGTGCCTACGGAGTTCTGCAAAGGCTCGCTCCGGACCAGAGTGGAGCAGCCTCTCATCAAAGTCCTTGATGAGCAGTTTAGTGATGGGGTGTACGGGATCCAGCACAACAGGGTGCAAAGGAGACTGGAGGGGGCCCTGAACGTTCCGGGGCCTTCCGCCAACCCTTATGAGGCCTGTCTGCCCATCAAGTTCGGGGGCAAGGGTTCTGAGCCTGCTGTTGAGGCGCAGTGGTTTGTTGGCCCGTAGGGCTTTCAGCTCCATGGGGAAGCTCTCAGTTTGGCATCGTTTGATGAGTTGGAGCTCGGCATCCATATAGGTTGGGGCTGGTGAACTCCCAGGAGTTTGACTGTGGAGCTCATCGGAGGTGAGTTGTACCAAGTCCTTCCATGAGGGGTACTGAGTGGAGTTGGGGGGCACCTGACCCAGAGTTTGGATGGTGGTCAAGTTGCAAAGGGTGAGACCTTTAACTTCCGAAAGATCTGGTTGGGTTGTGCTTGCAGGCCGGACGGGCCAACGGTCGTGTGGTTGCTTAAGGGAAGCAGGTCCATTTTTCCAACGACTTGGCTGGGATAGGTCAGCAAGGGTTTTTCCTCTGGCAATGTCGCCAGCAGGATTGTTGTGGGAATCCACATATCGGCCTTGGAGGGTCCATCCCAGCTGTGTGTGCACTGCCAGGGGGCCTCCCTGGGGGCCTCTTCTCACCGGCTCTATAGGTGAGATCAAGTGGGAGTTGTCGGATCCAATCAAGATCAGAGGCTGGACCTTTCGGAAGGATCGAAGGGGGATATCCCTCAGGTATGGATAGCGCCGCTTGAGGGACTGGATGGGGTAGGTTTGGTCGATGAGGTCAATACCTTCGGCTGTGAAAGCTTGCTTGAGAGGGTATCTGACTGATGGTGTGAGTATGGGCGATATCTCAAACTGCACACTTTTCCCTTCAAGGTGGGTAAGCTCTGATCGGATGGTGCGAAGAGCCAATACCTCCCTCTTCCCCTTCAACTGGAGATGTTTGACTGCAGCCGGGAGGATCATGGACCGGACTGAGCCATCATCCAGAACCGCATGTGTACTGAGTGAAACATTGTTGTGCCATAGAAGTACTGGGACAACTTTAAGAAGTACACGGTCGGAAGGATTGGAATGAGAGAAGTAGATCTTGCTTTGTGGGCGGGAAGGATCCGACCTTGGCTCCGAGTCGGCCACGGGATGCAAGACCCGAAGATGAAGTTGACCGCAGTCAGGACAGGGCTTTTCCAGGGAGCAATCACTAGACAAGTGAGAGGTACGGCCACACTTCCAGCATCTGTTGCCCCTCAGTAGCCATGATCGCAGTTCCTCCTTAGTCTGAGACTCGATCTTGGGACATCTGGTGATGTAGTGGTCGTTGGCCCGGCAGAACAGGCAGTGAATGTTAGGCTTGTTATAGGATTTTTCCGGGGATTTGGATTTCTGAAAAGACTGGGTCTGAGGGGCATCTGGCTCCGAGCCATGATAGACAGCTGCTTGGCTCTTGGTTGTCTTAGGTGGCCTGGTATTGGGTTGCTCCTGCTGATGGCCACCGTGGTACCGCTGAACTAGACGGTTAGAGAGCCTCTGCTGTTGAGCCTTGGATTGCAGCCATCCGGCCAAGTCCCTCAGGTTGTAGGGGTTAAGTGTGGCTACAGTGAGTTTGCCTTGTAGATGTAGGAACTCGATGAAGCCCTCCCTCAGATATCTTGGCAGTTTGCTCAGCAGGCGGTCGACATGTGAGCAGCAGTTGAGCTCGTAGCCGGTACGACCCTCAAGAGATTCGAGCATGCTGACAAGCAGGTGAACCTGAAGTGAGAAGTGCTGGACAGCTTGGGGGTCATTGGATTTGACGTCCGGGGCTGTAAGGATCGCTGCAATCTCACTCTGAGCCAGCTGGTGGGGTTGACCGTACTGCAGCTGCAGGGCCTGCATCGCCGCAGTGTAGGGCTCCACCTGATGGCGGCAAGACTGGGCGATCATCTGAGCCTCAGGGAATTTGAGGTGCTCAAGAAGGACATGATATTTATATTTTTCACTCAATTGAACATGAGGATCGAGCAGGTTGTCGAGTGCCAGCTTCAGGTTGGCAAAGTCTTTTTCATTGTCTTGAATGAAGTCAGGGATTGAAGGCTTTGGGATGCCATACACGGCTGGCCCATAGGGATGATGAGCTGGTGGTTGGCATGGTACCTGTACAGGAGGCACCTGGCCTGAAGGAGGTGGCCGAAGTTGGGCCCCAGCATAGTGAATAGGCGGAGGTGTGGGACATGAATTCCCAGGTCTGTCTGGCTGGGAAGGAGGCAGTGACTGGAGACGGCCAGCAGAGGGAGCCAGAGCGTGGTGGAAGGTTTGAAGGTTTGGTGACAGAAGTGGCTGGGAATAGGCAGGATGCAGTCGAGAGGGGGTAGAGTGGGAATGGACCACTTGGACTGGGGAGCAGATGATCTGCTGAACTGGGTGTATGGCTGAAGGAGGCTTTCGTGATTGAGTGGGGGGAGGTGGAGCTGACCGGTTCTTCTTAACTGTACTTGGAGGGAGGTTGTAGAGTTGGTAGTTGGTGAAGTGCTCCTCTGCAGAATTGTCCTCATTAGTAGTTGAGGTATGTTGAATCCTGACAGACTTCTCCTTCCTGACGGCCAACCGTCTATCCTCCGGTGTGGATGTCCCCACATGCTGAGGCCTGTTGCCCTGTTGGGCTTCTGACCCCTGCCGGCCAGTGAGCCTGTATTGGTCTCCTAGGGGTAGCAGGGCTCCTCCTGATGTCTCAACGCCCTCTTCAGGCTGTGTTGGGCTCGTCTGATGAGTGAGGGATTCAAGGTATTCATTTGAATGCACTACCACCTCGTCGGGTTGGTCCTCTGCTTTGGAGTTGAGGGAAGGAGCCCCTTCCCCCAACTCCAGTGCACCTCCCTGTGCTCCAAGGAGGAGACCGGTGGGAAGTGCTCCCCCTACTGCTCCAAGATGGTGGTCATCTGGCTCCTCCATTTGTTGGTTGCCACTCATTAGCAAGGTGCTAATGTGAGCTAGCAGGTTGGACCTCTCTCTCCCTTGCCTGCATAGCTCCTCCATTTTCTTCCTCATGGCCTCCATTTCTTCCTTCCCCTCCATCTCTGCTCTTTTTAGAGTTTCGGCCATGTTGGCCAGGGACTCCATGGTCGGTGTGGCCTTTTGTGGGGGGGGCTGTGCCGTCCCATACCTCTGTGGTTTCTGTCTATCCCTGCCAGGGTAGGTCTTGGGCACTGTTCCTCCACTTTCCTCTTGCAGCATATTTTCAATGCAATTTCAATGTTTTTAGTGTAGTATCAATCAAGTCAATGTCTTATTTGGGCAGTCAGCATCCGGATAGAAGGACCATAATAAAGTTTGTTGTTCAGTGAAACTGCTGACCACCCAAAAATGTTCAAATTAAAGAGACATGACATTGACTTGTTTCCATTTGATATTTAGTGTATTTATTTCCACATATCCAGACACCATGGTTCTGACAAAAACAGGAGAAAAGAATGGAGCATATCAATACTCAGAATTTAAACGGTAAAGTGGTATTGCAATACATCAATTAAACTCAGAACATATAACTCAAAGCATAAATAGTAAGTAAATAATACAATCAATAAACACGAGCTTACATTTGTCAGTGACGCATGGCTGGTCTGGAGTGGAGAGCTGTGTGAGTGAACTGTGTGTGGAGTGAGTGTGAGTGTTTGTAGTGGAGCACACCTGAGCTGACAATGGCAATCAACCCAGAGTGCTGATGGCAGACACCTGTGGGTGATTGGTGCAGTGGTGGAAGGGGAGTTGTGAAGGGTTTTGTGCACCAGAGGCTGCCATTTGGATTGCAAGCAGATAATTCACAACATATACTGTATAACATAAAATTCAACTCTTTCAATTTTTTGTGTGTTTTTTTTAATCTCCCCTGTGTATTTTCTATCCCCACAAATATATGGAAATTGCTCTCAGAAACAGCTCAACTGATTTGGTCGTATTTGTGATGTCATCAATGTCACCATACTATACTGTATAATTCCTCCCTCTCTTCATTTGCATTTCCACTTTGTTTACAGTGTCCACCATTGTTGATTTCCCAAGCTGGCATGGAATGGAAACAAGCCTGGGTTTATCTAGCATCAGTATTATAATGGCACAAATATTAAATAAGTTGCATAATCGGGACATTGTGGTACTGCAGCTAAAACAGCTTCAGAAGCTAAATAGAAATGCCATGGACTGGTTATATCAGAGTGGTGATTGAGGCTAGAAATAAGTTTCAGGGACATAAGACAATATGATATTAAATATTTTAAAAAACGTTTTAAAATTCACGTTATAGCTGCTTTAAAAATAATGACAAAACACATGGTCCAGCCTATGGCTTTGGACAATGGCTAAATCCCCATTGTCCAACTCATGAAAGGCGCATATAGATCTAAACACATAATTGATGAGGTTATCGATGATGGTTCCGGGATACAATCGTCAAACAATGAGTAATTCCATATATTCCTTAATAAGCACTTAGAGCCTATAGCCTATACTTCAATGACTGGCGTCCTCCAGGGCTCTGCTCTCCACACACACGCACACACACGCACACACACGCACACACACACACACACACACACACACCCCACACGCGTCAATGAACAGAGAAGAATTAAGCAATATAACACGAGAGGGTGTTCTTTATCGTCATTAACGCACGCCTGCGGTGCCGTAGCAAATGCCCCAAGAAACTAGCTAGCCTATAGCCACAGTCTACTGCGCTCTGAGAGAAAAGCACGGCTGAATTATTTGTTTTGATTAGCCGTGGCGCGGCTATAGAAAGCTGTTTCAACCAATCACATTGCTTCCTCCAAACGACATGTTGTATAATATGAATTAATGAATTAATGAATGAAAATAGCGTGACCATCACCATTTCATAAATGATGCGAAGAGTGCATTTGTGCATGTTGTGCTGTAACATTGGCCACACACATATTTCTCTAATATCAGCTATACACAGTACATTTCCTATATCATCTATCTTTGAAGAAAGAAAAAACAACAACAGAGAAATAGATATTGCTAATTGAATGGAATTAGGTGCATGTAGCCCATGGGTGGCGGGCAGGGACGGATTAACCCCCTACCAGGGCCCCTGGGCCAGTACATTTTGTAGGTTATTTTCGTGTTTTTATCATATTTTTTACCTAAAAGAGGCCTCACTTCACCCGTGTGAAGTGAGGGCCGCTAATATATTAAAGTCTAACTCATGTTCATTAGGTGATGTAATGGTGATGTAAAAACTAACGGTGCCGACACAAACATTAAACACCATTAAAAAATGTAATGGAATTAGAGACGGGGAGGCGGAGGCATGGCCGCGGGAAGATATTTACAGTAGGAGGTGCTGAACGTTTAGCAGGGGGGGTGCGGGCGCCTTAACGCTCGCCGCAAAATCTATGTGCGCGCGCCTCATGCACACGCATTTTCGCACGGAAAAGTGGCTTTTGCTTTCCCTCTCCACACGCATGCATGAGCAAACTGACACAGGCAATTAACCAGGATAAGGCGCCGTATACGGTGATACAGCATATGTATTAGGCCTATAGTAACAGAAATCTGTTTTGATTAAAATTATTATTATTTGGCCTGGGCCATGGCTCAGTATTTTTCCCCTCCTGGCCCCCCCCAGGAGGGGAAAAATACTGGGGGGGGCTGTGCCTGGGGGAGGGGGCGGCGGGGTGGGGGGGTGCGTCGTTATACCGGGCTTCAGAATACCAGGGTCCCTCCGTGCTTCGTTTACACTAATTAACTAGTGATAATGTGCGTGTATCATTTCACGGAAATTGCACACTGTGTTTGTGATTTGTGGCATTTTTTCTAAACGGACCAATCGTGTGTGTTTTGGAAGCCAATCTTAGCCAATCAGGATGGAAGATGGGAAATGGTGCCGCTCCGTGTTGATCACATGACTATGGAGATAGTGTATACCAAATTGTGTGATGTATGGATAAAATGTGTACGAGTAATGTACAGAAATGTGTTTTGCCTAAATCGGCCTCATGGTGGCGCTATAACAGGCCGTTGAGGAATATTTGGGGCAGAGGTTCGGAGACCGACGGACGGAAGGACACACGGACGGAAGGACACACACACACACACACACACACACACACACACACACACACACACACACGGACGGACGGAGTGAAAAACATACTCAATGACTTTTCAGTTTTCAGTCTGCATTAAATATCTTCGCTGAGAATAGCCGATCGTCGGGCTTGTCGATCTGTTATTTTAATAAACACTTAAACCCACAATCCAGAATATGGATTGTGGGTTTAAGTGTTTAATGTGCCCTGTCTTGGCCCAGCCCAGTTCACTATATTGTAAAAGATATTATGTTCAACGTCAATGCAGACTCTCCTACAAAACAGAGCTTTTCCATTTCACTGAAAATGCACCCATCGACACCTTCACACCTACACAGCTATAGCAGCCAGCCATATTGACATGATATAGTGTAAACACAGGTGTTAGCAATGATACTAATTAAGGCTCTGTTTAATTAGTGTAGCCTTTCCAAAATAGCGGCACCCTGACTCTGTATTACCTCATAATGGAACACAAACCCTAATTACCTAAGTACCATCATCGACGGTAACACCGGCTGTGTTTACTAACGATATTAATTAAGTTTGTGTTCCATTATCAGCCAAAATTGGCGGCTGTGAACAAAAAAAACATAATAGTGTTTTTTCCATTCTCAGCCAAACATTGGCTGCTGTTGACTGTTGAATGATGTTTTGACCCAGCAAAAAAGAGAACGGATATACTACACTAAAATCAGTACCCTTCTCACCACAGCAGTGTTGATTTCGTAGACTAAAACTAAGGCGAAAGATGTTCGTCGACTACCTTATTTCACAGACGGAAACTAAATGGAAAATAAATGAAAACTAATTAAGCTACGATGACTAAAACTATAAGAATGTACTGTGTACTGACAATTTCGTCAACAAATAACAACTAGACTAAAATGTTAGGAAGGGACTAGTGGACAAGAGATCCAGTACAAGTCAGGCACAAAAAAAACACTCCTTAGGCTAAAACGGACATAGCCGTAATCACAAATGTGATGATGTCAGCAAATTTGGAAGTAGCTATGGCCGTTTATAGCCCAATGAGTGTTTTTTTTTGCAAAACTAATGCTTGGAATGGATTCACCATCATGACAACCCCCTAGTTGGACATGTCACATGCTACATAAAGCATGATGCAATTTTCTTTTTGCCTTCTATTGGTTGTTAATTGTATGGTCACATATTATGCCAATTATGAAAATTGCTCAACATATGCTCAGCATATGTTAGCATCCGACAGTTTCTACATCATGGGAACCCATACTCAACATTTCTAACATAAAACGTTGGTGTACTCAACATGTCCGGGTTCACAATGGGGCTCTATGGGCTGGCTGACTATAGACTATAACACTAAAACATTCCGGGTGACAAAAAATGTGACTAAGAACATTTCAAGAGACTATGACTAAAACTAAAATAGAAATGTGCTGCCAAGAACAACACTGCTTTGAACCCCACGGGCCATTTGTCACAAGCTGGACGTGTTTCAGACAAGATGCCTCGGACGAATACTAAGAATATTCTGGCCCATGACCGTCTCCAATGAAAACCTTTACTGGAGCACAGGCTTGACCCCACTGTCAAGTGTCATCAAGCTCAAAAGATGGATGTGGATATAGGTCACGTGTGCAGAATGGACCCAAGTGCCATCCCAAGGGTATAGCCATGAGATGGATACCACCAGGGAAAAGAAAAAGAGGCCGACCCAAAGAGACCTGGAGAAGATCTGTGGAGAAAGAGACGAAAGAACTTGGGTGGACCTGGGGCCAAGTGCAGCACTGCAGGGCAGTAGACAGACAGCACTGGCGTTCATCCAGCACGAAGAGGATTTAGTAAGTAAGTTTGAACCCCACAGTTCCACAATCACAGCACACCACGCTACACCTGAGCTGGCATTTATATACCGCACGACGTCCATCGGCATGTTGAACTGTGTGACTGTGTGTGTGTGTGTGTGCGCGTGCATGCGAGTGTGTGTGTGTCGGACAGTCCATTACCACCCACCGTCTCCTGAGAGACTGTGGGCTGCATTCGATAGGTTTTTATCTTTACAAGACGAGCCGCACTGTTCTGAACGAGCAGCCGAGAGAGAGAGAGAGAGTGTGAGAGAGAGAGAGAGTCCCCATACACATGCACAGAAAGCATGTTCTGTGTTCTGCAGGGGTGGCTCGTATCTATGGGCAAGGGGGGCTGAGCCCCCACTATCTTATGGAGTAAAGATGAGAAATTATTATTAAAATGTTTTAGAATAGATACTTTTATATTCTGGTATAATCTAAAGCAGCAACAGCATCAAATAGTTACAAGAAAAACACAAAATAGCCCAAAATGGGCTGATTTCTTACAGCCCAAAATGCTTCCATTGGCTTTCATTGCGTTGAATGATTGACAGCTGCCAAGACACGCCTGCTTGGTTTACTTGCCATTGGGGCTACAATCTCTCAGCCCCAGAGCCAATAGAGGGCTGTGCTCAGCCCTAAGGCCCGCCTCAGACCGTGAGGTCATTGGCTATTGACCAATTACAGCACGTGGCCACCTGCTCGCGTGTGGTTGTTTATGATGTGAAAGAAGTAGCCTATTTTAAATGAAATAAGTTTATTATTTACTTTATAATCCGTTTTGTCCCGTGTCCGTGGAGGGGAAAATGAAGTTAAGAGACTGGGAGCATATCGTCCATTTTGGATATAACAAAAGGAAAGGATACGAAGAATACGTTTTGTGAGTTTGAAATTCTTGCTTGGGGCAGACACCGGACCCACAGAAAGGTAGAGTGGTCTGCTTCATTCATCTCACAAAGTTAAGAAACATAATCGCTGGTTTAATCACATTGAAAGTGGCTCGAGCTCTCATTGAGTTGGGAAGAGAGAGAGAGAGAGGCTGTGTTTGTGTGCGTGTGTTAGTGTTGTTTCGGTGCCGTGTGCGTGCGCACGTGCGTGCATGTGTGTGTGCCTTGCAAGTTGCTTGTTTCGAAACGGCACCGACGCGCGCGCGCAACGCAACTGGCGCAAACTGCCCGTTTGCGCCAGTTGCGCGCGCGCGTGTGTGTGCGTGCATGCGTGCGTGCATGCGTACAGTTATTATTAATGACAGTATAAGAGGCAAGAGCAGCTATATGTACATACAAATACAAACAATGTTCAGTGGAGTGTTTTTTTGTGGGCATGCACTTCTGTTGTTGTGGAGCATTTGCTGTAACAAAGTATAGGCCTGTAGTAGTGTCATTGCTGTACTTTGATATCTGGAATATGATGCTATTGCTGCAGGTTGAACTAGTTGGGTAGCATAGTGTAATAGATTTTCTGAGTAGCACTGCATGGGTACTGGCTGGGTTGTTGTGGAATGTGATGTTGATGCTGTTGTTGCTGTAGACCAGTATTCTGTGAACATGCTGTAGTATAGGGTGAACAATGGATAGCATGTTTTTGTATTGAGTTGTACTTGAAATGTACTGTAATTCTGCAAACTGTTAATAAATCAATCAGCATATACTATCGTATATTGGCCCGTAGCATAAGATTTCTTCAGCCCCTCCAACCAACATCAGCTAGAGCCGCCACTGGTGTTCTGTCTGTCTTTGACGGCTGTGTTCTGCCTCCCTCCCCCCCAATCAAACACAAATGTTTGGTCAAACCATGTGACTCCTGTACATTCTGTACTTCTGTACTGTACTGCTTTGTCAATATTGGCAATACAGTTCTCTCTGGAATGCCAATACATCCCAGTTATGAATTCCTGTCTGTCTGCCTGTCTGCCTGTCTGCCTGCCTGCCTGCCTGTCTGTCTGTGAGAGGCGGGGGGGGGGGGGGGGCAGAGAGAATGAGACCCATCCAGTTGCTGTCAATTTCACGTCAGTGTTCACTGTTCAGTGTGTAATGATATATAATGATTTATGTCAGTCTGATGGACAGAGATGTTTTTAGTGGTGCAACCACTCCAAGGTACAGCAATGTCCATGTCCGCCTTATGTGTCCGCCTATATGTATGTGTGAATGAGCACGAGTATGACTATTAGTACCAGTAGGGGCGCCGTTTCAGAAACAGAGAGAGAGATAGTGCTGTACTGTTGCCTGCTAATGAGAGAGAGAGAGAGAGAGAGGAGGGGGGGGGGAGAGAGGGGAGTTGCACCACTCTGTTCACACAGGTGTGATTTTTTATAGTATATAACACTTCAACCTCAACCTCAAACGTCAATGTTCAACTGAACTTGCTCCTGGTAAATTGTTTTTTGTAGCAATAACACACACAGACACAAGATGAAATACAAACAGGGTCCTTTGATGGGGTACTTTGCGCAAGAGGCAAGATCTCACACATATAGGTCTGTCTACATTTCCCTAAATTTAGCCTGGCCCAGCCTGGTTCTAGAGGGGTGTGTGCCGTGCGCACAAGCGCTGGAGAATATTGGTTCACCGGAATCTATGACAGGACCATTTTCTAAATGCCTGTTTGTTTTCATGTTGATGTTGCGAGTACATTCGTAATGTAAGTTTGCCTACATGTGGAAGTAGTTGGAACGCAAATGACCCATTAGCTTGAACAATGCCTGTCTCCAGCCGGGAGGGAGGTGTGAACTTCACTTGCAGTGAAGGGAGATAGGGTGACTGCGGTAATTTGGGCGAAAAAGAGCAGATATAATAGGTATAAGCATGCCTAAAATCATATTTACAAAACGTTTCAGATGAAAAAAAAATAGATTATTTAAATCGAATAGTTAGAAAACGTCATGCAAGGGGAACATTCTCAAGACTTCATGGGCAAAGAAAATCCACTTAAAAATCTCAAAATCGGTCAGAAAGACCTCTCCGACGTGCTTGTGTTAAGGAGCCGAGGTGCTCTGAGCGAGGACACAATCCTGCGCTGAAGGTGTTTTGTTGGAAGCAGCAGCGTCGTAAGAACTGAAATCTGATTAGTTATTAGATACTGCATGCTGCTGGCCATGGGAAGTAAAATATTAATATATATGCTGTCGGAAATACGACATGCATGACAGCAGTGCTCATTTGGTCGACTAAAACTATTATGAGAAAAATGTTTGTCGACTATACCTTTTTTCACTGAGGAACGAAATAAAAATGAAACCAATACTAGGCTATATGAAGACAGTTTTGTCATATCGACAAATACAAAATGTTATACAGAGGGATTATATAGGAGAAGAGATCCAGTAGAACTAAAAGACAAGTCATTTCATGTTTGGTCGCGCTCGGGTGTTGCGCTCTGAAAAAAGCAGATCTACAAGCTCACAGCTGTGACGGCTATTTCCATTATGCATACAAAGTGTCCCATCAAGGCCCCTGCCAAAATACATTTTTGTTGACAAAATAAACGGTAGATTTAGTCGACTAAAACTAGACGAAAACTAAAATATGCCTAAAACTAAATGAAATGTTGTTCAAAAGATTATATGACTCAACTACAGTATATACAAATGTCCCAGTTGTGGACAGGGATTATTTAGAGCCGATGAAACTTATATCTATGATTCTTGATGACTATTTTTATGTATTTGATGTATTACCATGTTTTTGTTCTTGCTTACTGTCATTCGCTTCTGGATTAAGAACGTCTGCTAAATGCCTAAATTGTATAAATTGTGTTAAAAGTTGACTGATGGACAGTCAGAAATAAGGGGAATGCGACACTATAGTTTAGCACATACATGGGCAACTGGCGGCCCGTCACTATAATGTGGCCCTCAGATTGATTTTGGAATACTGATATGTTATTGATTTCAGCTGTTACAATTCCAAACATGCAAACATGACCGGCTTTAATTACTTAGTATTTATATAGTAGCTTGCTGAGTAGTATTACAAATAATCTTTTTCATGTCCAATATATTTGTGACACGCATGCAATGTGGCCCCTCTGGAGTGAGTATGGACATATAATGGCCCTCTCCATCGGCAAAGTTGCCCCACCCCTAGTTTTGCAAGAGGGGTCTTTCCATCCGACAAACTTAGACCAATATCAGCGATCTGACACAATAGAGTGGAAGCTTCACATTTTGATCAAATAGATAATAGATACAGAACAGATACTGACATTCTGAAAAAACTGTGGTCAAAGTAGTTCTGAAGAAGTACTATTAAATTAGTAACTAAAACAGATTTGTTGTATTTTAATTAGGGCCGGGACTAATTGCGATTAATTACGATTAATTAACTACAGAAAAATTAATGCATTAAAAAAATTAACGCATTTTAATCGCACTATTTTTTTCACTGCGGAACGTTGTCACTGGACAGTTTTCAGACGGACCTGCGCACCAAGTGTCCGTGTCCTCTTCAGACAATAACACCACCAGAAACCGCAGACAGTTCACCAGACTGGGGGAAGCCGCTGAGATCACTTTGCTTGTCCCCGTGGATTGGAAATAGGATTTAAAAGGCTATCCGATGGTAGCGTGGATTACAGCACAGTTGTGTGCAATTATTCAATAAAGAATTATTACCCCTATTACTACAAAAACAATGTTTTATTGCTTAAACTTATGTATTCACTATTCATTGATTCACTAGTATACCAAAATCCATTTGAAAAAATTGCTTTCTCACTGTTCTCGGGTCAAATAATGATATGCGATTAAAATGCGATTAATCTAGATTAATTAATCGCAAAGCCTCTGATTAATTAGATAAATTTTTTTAATCGAGTCCCAGCTCTAATTTTAATCAGTTATGTAGTTTGTTAAAAAATATATAATTATCATCAATAAAACATTTGTTTGTTTACACAGACTTCGGCCTCATTAAAACATATTTGAGTCTCTGAAATAAGACTTACCAATTAAATAATGGTTTCACTGATCTTTTTTCATCAATGCTGGCATATATGCGTTTTTCTGACAGTTGCTCATTGCAAAACCATGACGTCATGTGTCTCCACTGATGAAATGTAAAAGATAAGGAGCATTGTAATTAGTTTTTAACATAGCATAATAGCTGAACACCTAAAAAATTGATCGGGAATCAATAAAGAAATCGATAATGAATTGGGGCAATCAGCAGAATCGCTAATGGCATTGGATCCTATAGTCATACTGCCAGCTAAACACGTCACTCTTTGTGTAACGTATTGACACGTTCATTGTTGATTTTATTTGAATCTATATGTTTGGCCTAGGGCCTAGTCTAGGGGGTAAAAGGTCTAGGGCCTAGACCTTTAGGTGATAGAAGCTGATACGTAGCTACTCTCTCCTGATGTTTGATAACTCTTTATGTTTGATAACACTTGCACTAGCACTTTGGACTCTATCGCACCTTTTAAGCAAAAAGCACAAAAGCACTTTCGAAGCCATGGCTCAACAATTCCACTCATGACCTAAGACGTGCCTGCAGGCGTGCTGAGAGGAAGTGGCAAAAATATATAGTCTTCACGTCTCATTGGAGATCCTACGGGGTTGCTTCCGGGAGTATCAGAGAGCGGTCAAAGCTGCAAAGAAAGACTATATTTCCAATCTTGTATCCGATAAAAGTCATAAACCACAGGTCCTCTTTAATGTCCTCAATTCATTTATAAACCCCCCGTGATACATCCCCGGTCGTGCCCTCTCCTACCCTCTGCGATAACTTCCTCAACTTTTCCTTTTCATTGACAAAATCACTGCTCTCAGATCTGCCCACTCACCCACTGCCTTGGTGTCAATTACACCCATCCCTGCTGCCACCCTCAGCCAGTTCGACGTTTTTGGCTCTGTTGGTCCTAGTATTGCCCTACTAATAAATTATTGTCCGAGGTCAGGAATTGTCCCTGCTGCTTTTAAACACGCCACCATCAAACCCTTATTGAAGAAGGGCAACCTGGACCCAACCATCCTAGCTAATTTTCGACCCATTTCTCAGCTCCCGTTTTTATCGAAAGTTTTGGAAAAAGTAGTGTACAGGCTTTCTTTTTTAATTACTCACGGAATTCATGACACTTTTCAGTCGGTTTTAAACCTGGTCACAGTACCGAAACTGCCTTACTCAGAGCTTTTAATTATGTTATTTTAACTACTGACTCGGGAAGCCCCGCTGCCCTTGTTCTCTTGGACCTGACAGCCGCATTTGATATGGTGGATCACAATATACTGCTCTCCTGGCTGGAGCACTGTGTTGGGATCACTGGTACTGCCTTAGAGTGGTTCAGGAGGTCATATCTGACTGACAGGACTCAGTCAGTCAGGTTTGGGGAATACTTCAGTCATCATGACATTATGACATTATGGCAAAAAAAAAGAAAGCACACACAAAACTACTTATTTTGGGCTACTTGCAGCGTACAGTAGGGGTGTAGGCCTAGTGTGTGTGTGGGGGGGGTCTAAAATTATTTATTTTTGGCAAAAATATGTTTTTTGACTTGTCATTTACTCTTCTGATACAATTAAGCATCGTAAACCCAGCTGTTTTTAAATAGGCTATACACGTCTGCATGTTTTAATATGCGCGGGCATGTGCGCGGGCATGTGCGCACATGCCCACACTTCGAAAAGTAGCACTGCAACACTGGCGTACAGTATACGTACACAAGGCATTTGCCGTTGATCCGGCCAGCGGTTTAAAATACTTTACTTACACAAACCAACCCACGTTAAGACCTCTTATTATTGACCAGCTGCTATACGTGTAAAACCATAAACCAGCCCTCTTTAGACCCTTCGTTGACTAATTGCTGTTCGTGACAAACCAACCCTCTTAAGACCTTATTGACCAATTGCTATTTGTGGCAGGCGAGTTTCTCACCTGCGCTGAGTGGAACTTATGATGCTCATTGACTGGCGGCAACACGTTTTGCCGTGTGAGTACAACTGAGCAATTTACTGACTTAACAGATAAGAGGGTAATATATAACTATATAAAAATTTATGGAAGCGATTGAACTATGGAAGTGTGGATGTTCGACCCGTATTCTAATGGAACTAAGTGTTGAACTAAACTGAAATTTCAACTGACGACCCGAAGTCTGAATATAATGCACTGATTAAACAACCAGTATCTGGTTTCTGAATGAGGAATTATTCTTAGTGTTGTGTGCAGTGTTAAGGTATTTTTTAGCCTAGGAAACGCAGACGTTTTTATTTCCAGGAAGCAATTTCCAGGTCTGGGCAAAAACCCATTCAATTTTGGCATACAGTAGCGCGGACGGCTCTATATGCTAATTAAGGATTGTCTGCAGCCTTATTGTTCAAGTGACACACACTCCTCTCTCTCTCTCTCTCCGTCTCTCTATTAATCAGGCTCATCTGCTGCAGGTGCGTCTAGTTTCTGCCAGCGGGTCCTGCCGGGAGCTGCCTATGCCCAGAGCGTAGAGTAGGAGAGTAGCGACACGCTTTGATCTCGCCGCAAAGCGGGTGCCTATGGGCTATAGTTCCAAACATTGCTCCTAAGGCTGGAACTATCCCATTGAGATAGAATGAGCACTTCGGCATTCCAATGTTACAATGGGAGTCAACGCTAGTGTGAGTGTCGCCACTCTCTTACTAGATTACTCTGCCTATGCCATAGAAACTCAACTGGCTTCCCATCAAAATACTGCATTGACTATATAAGATCCTTCTCCATACTTTCAAGGCCATTCATAACCTCACCCCCCCCTCCTTATCTGTCTGAACTTGTTCACGTCGACATTCCCGCACCCGGTCTCTTAGGTCTGCCTCCTCCATCTGAACTGAACTGAAAGTCCTCCCTGCCCGTCTGTCCACCATGGGGCTTTCAGCCGGCTTTCAGCCGCTCTGCCCCCCACCTCTGGAACTCCCTCCCCCCGTGATATAAGAAACATGGACTCTATCACCTCATTTCAGACCCACCTCAAAACCCACCTCTTTAGGCAGGCTTGTGTTTTCTGCTGCAAGCTATACATTATTGTCTGCTTTTGCTTTTAACTGTGTTTTGTGTCAACTGTTTTTAACCTGAAAGGCGCCTTATGAATAAAATGTATTATTATTATTATTATTAGAAAGCATAGGTCTGTTCCAGGCTATAAGGTATTTTCAGCAGTGTCGACTACCTTTTTTCACTGACGAAAACTAAACGGAAACTAAATGAAAACGAATTAAGCCATTATGACTAAAACTAAGACTAAATGTATTGACAATTTCGTCAACAGACACAAACTAGACTAAACTGTTAGGAAGGGACTAGTGGACAAGAGATCCAGTATAAGTCATTTTACACAAGTGTAAAATGAGCCATTAGGACACCATCAAGGCACGCCAAAATACATTTTAGTCGACTAAATCATCTGTAGAAAGCTTTATTCCAAAGACTATATGACTAAACTGAAATAGAAATTTGCTGCCAAAAACAACACTGCTTTTCATATGGGCAGCATGTGACGCAGACGTTGTTGTCGCCTTGTTTTAATTCCACGACAGAGGAAAAGCCAGGTATGTGTTAATGAATTGCCTTATGCTCCGGTCGGGAGCGGAGGATAATCGTGTTTAATTTCCAAGATGGCCGCAGCACCAGGAGGGGGTGGGGCGGAGGTGAGCGGGCGGGGTCAACATATGCCCTTACTGAGCTGCATTCAAGACACTTTCAGCCTTGTGTCTGACACCTGACTTGTGTCTGAACACAGCTTTAATGGATGTGTTCTGCCCCCTCCCCCCCCCCATCAACAAAAATGTTTGGTCAAACCATATGGGCTTCTATTGGAAATGCATTGGAGCGGCCATTAAACACAGACACAAGACAATCACAAGACATAGTTGTCTTGAATTTGTGAACGCAGCCCAGTAAGGGGATATGTCGACCCCACCCGCTCACCACCGCCCCACCCCCTCCTGGTGCTGCGGCCATCTTGGAAACTAAACACAATATAAACAATGGAAGTAGGGTGGGGCTGTTGTTTTGTAGTCATCGGGCCGGAACCCTCTAAACTAGAACATCGTTTCGCCTCAGACCGGAAGAGTAATACCTTCCCAGTAAAAAAGCCTTGACGTGCAGGCGTAGTGTGAGGTCCAGGTCTGCTCATGAGGGGCGCGACAACACAAGCAAGGCAATCAAGCGCTCCCCTTCCCCAGTACAGCTACAGAGATGTAGAGATCAGCTGCGAATTATATGAAGTGATTGAAGGAGTGGGTTATCGGTGGAATTTACACCGGTCACGTGACGGTAACCAGCCAATCATAATCAAGTATTGGGACTACCCGTTTTAGAATCAAGCAATTTCACAGGACCGCGTAAATACGCTTGGGTTGTTGTCACCCCCTCGACTTCTCCGCGCGTCCAACATAAATGCACGCCTCTCATTGAAATGTAATTGGTAGGCTCGTCAGTCGCTGGTCATCTGGAAAGGCCTTTAAACTTGGTCAAACGACCATAAAGCATTTCTGGGCTGAATTCAAAACTACATCTTTAAACCATGACTGCAACTAATTAAGCCACATCGGTGAATACACACAAGCAAGCCATCGGGATATGTCCCAAATCTCCCTAAAGTGGCAGCAGCATCTGGAGCACGTCGAGAACATTCTGTTTCTTTGTAAGGAAACCCTTTTTTCTTTGTTTTTCCAAACCTGTATAATTGCCAAGGCAGTTATGGCAACTGGCAGGAAAACATTTCTGTAGCAAGACGACGAAGGAAGGCACTCACTGGAGCAACTCAGGACAGTTTAAGCTCATTTTCATTCACTGTGTGTGTCTGTGTGTGTGCGTGCGTGTGTGTTTACCTCTGTTCTGTATACCAGCGTCAATGTTGCGTCATCGTTGATTCTGTGGATCTCTAGGAAAGGATCTGACTTGGTGAAGAAGTCCTGAACACACACAAACGCACGCACGCACGCACGCACGCACGCACACACACACGCGCACACACACACATTAATAATTAGAGATAACCCATGTAGAGCACAGGGTCGGTAACGATGGAAGTTGGAGACCCATGCCCCACCCCGGCTATGCAATACCCGTTGTAACCGTGTCAGAGTACCCGTTTCACCCATCTGTCTGTCTCTTTCATGCCCATACATGGATATTTCTGTATCTGTCTCTCTGTGTCCATTTATTAGTGTGGTTGCCCCAAAAGGGGCAACCAGACTCTAGTAATTGTAACACTTTATTATTATTAGTGTGGTTGCCTGAAGGCAACCATACTATTGTTTTTGTGACCTTTTATTATTATTGTGGGCTCGCCACAGCGAGCACACAATAGTTATTGCCAGCCTATATTTATTGTGGGCTCGCCTCAGCGAGCACACAATTGTTACTGCCAGTTTATATTTATAAGTTCCGCCACTTTTTTTGGCACCTAACTACTTCCACATACTTTATGCTAGAAATTTTGTTCAAACTTCAAACTGTTCAGCTCTTTGCAGTGATGTGTGCTTGTATTTTTATTCTTACAAAGTTTTATACTTTTTATACTTTTTAACTTTTTAACTTTTTTTTACATTCTTTATAGTGAGAGTCGATGGAAGAAAGGTCCCATTTTTCACAGTTAACTTTTTTGAGCTCTTATTACTCCGTCATACTTTCACTTTGAAACTTCATTTAAACTTTATAATGTTCATCTATCTTTGAACTTTCATTGGTGAAAAAGTTGTTTTGAAAAAGTTTATACTTTTTAAAATATTTAACTTTATTTATAGTTTTTTCCTCCCATTGACAATGTATGGGATTGATCTCTAAATCAACCTCACTTTTGCAGCCTCATTACTCTGGCATACTTTGTCGTAGAAACGTGATTTAAACTTTAGAAAGCTCACACGACTCTGGACTTTTTCGTGGTTCAAACCGTATTCGAATACGTTAAACCGTTTTTCCGAAATCGCAGTTCAATCGCAGGCCGTTTCGCCTAATTAGTGCCAACTTAGAGTGCAGGGCTTCTTTCACTAGAGTGTACAAACAGAAAATCTTTCCTTGAAAATTTACCAAACAAATTGCCGTCCCGGCCAAAATATTCACTTTACACGCATGTTCTTTGGTCATTTTGTAGCCACACATGTCCTCTTTCACACAATGTGACCACCAAAACACAGAGACATACAGAATGTGAACTACGGCCTTTTAAGTGACACAAATACAGTCAATCTGCTCATTGACATCCATTGTAGAAATCTTACGAGGAAATTATCGCGATGACAATTCTTAACTCGCTCTTATAACCACATTTTCGATCGTACCAACACCACAATCGCACATGGTGTACCTCAATATCTCAGGCCACTCACAGCGAAAGAATTATTTGCATTCGACTTTTACTTTTTGCGATAGAGCAATTTGTTCGGGCATAGTTTCCCCCCATTCAAGACCATTCAAGATCAAGACCTTCAAGTTGCGCGCCACTTGTTTGTCTTTTACACTTCCACAGCTGAGACATATAAGAGCTTAATTACAGGGCTGAAATTAAAGTTACAAGATCTCAATGAGTTGCTCTGCGATACCTTGTGGGCTTGTAGGTCTGCTATTTGTGCAATTGGATGGCCTTTACACAGCTCTCGCAAGAGCACGCACGCACGCATGCACGCACGCACACACACACCCTGTCTTCCTATTGGCTGGCCTTTACACAGCTCTCGCAAGTGCACGCACGCACGCACGCACGCACGCACGCACGTATAAAAAAATATTTTCAAAAAAATTAAAAAAAAATAGAAAAATTAAAAAAAATTAAAAAAAATTAAAAAAATGAAAAAAAATGAAAAAAATTAAAAAAAAAATTAAAAAAAATTAAAAAAATTAAAAAAATTAAAAAAATTAAAAAATTTAAAAAAATTAAAAAAAATGGAAAAATTGAAAAAAATTGAAAAAAATTAAAAAAAATGAAAACTTAAAAATTAGCATGTTAGCATTAGCATGTTAGCATGTTAGCATGTTAGCATTAGCATGATAGCATTAGCATGTTAGCATGATAGCATTAGCATGTTAGCATGTTAGCATTAGCATGTTGACATTAGCATGTTAGCATGTTAGCATTAGCATGTTAGCATGTTAGCATTAGCATGTTAGCATGTTAGCATTAGCATGTTAGCATGATAGCATTAGCATGTTAGCATTAGCATGTTAGCATGTTAGCATTAGCATGTTAGCATGTTAGCATTAGCATGTTAGCATGATAGCATTAGCATGTTATCATTAGCATGTTAGCATGTTAGCATTAGCATGTTAGCATGATAGCATTAGCATGTTAGCATTAGCATGTTAGCATGATAGCATTAGCATGTTAGCATTAGCATGTTAGCATGTTAGCATTAGCATGTTAGCATGATAGCATTAGCATGTTATCATTAGCATGTTAGCATGTTAGCATTAGCATGTTAGCATGATAGCATTAGCATGTTAGCATTAGCATGTTAGCATGATAGCATTAGCATGTTAGCATTAGCATGTTAGCATTAGCATGTTAGCATTAGCATGTTAGCATGTTAGCATGATAGCATTAGCATGTTAGCATGTTAGCATGTTAGCATTAGCATGTTAGCATGTTAGCATTAGCATGTTAGCATGTTAGCATTAGCATGTTAGCATGATAGCATTAGCATGTTAGCATGATAGCATTAGCATGTTAGCATTAGCATGTTAGCATTAGCATGTTAGCATTAGCATGTTAGCATTAGCATGTTAGCATTAGCATGATAGCATTAGCATGTTAACATTAGCATGTTAGCATGATAGCATTAGCATGTTAGCATGTTAGCATTAGCATGTTAGCATGTTAGCATTAGCATGTTAGCATTAGCATGATTAAAAAATTAAAAAAAATGAAAAACATTAAAAAATTAAAACTTTAACTTTTTTTTAAACTTGAAAGGAAAAAAATAATAATAAAGAACTTAATATTTTTTATCTTAATATTTTTTTTAAGAAATATCTTAGACCATTATCAATAATCATTGTGTTTATGCTTTTAAAGATAGGCCTATATGCTATTTGAACCTTCTTTTTACATGTAAAAGTATGCTATTTCTGTTAAGCTCATGAATGCTTTTATATGTATACTCCATTGGATTGACTATTTTTTTTCTTTTTTACCTTTTCTTGATTCATCAAGAATACATTGTAAAGCATTATTCATACATTACAAGTCATTAGTAGACAGTAATACTTTACTTACTTTATTCTGCCCCTTTTTGGGCATCATACTACTTCGACATACTTTATTTCCGCTTTATGCAGTTATTTATGCTTAAACTATAGTTTTTACAAATGTTCATACTTTTTTAACTTTTACTTCAGCTTTAATACATTTTCTACTTTTCTTTACAATATGTTACAGTCCAGAAATTTTGATTATGGACTTAGACCACCAATGGTAACACCATTACTCCGGTCCCCGAGTTTCAAACTTGACACGGCAATAACTTTATACAAAGCATTTTACGCGAGCCCACGCAGTTTCTACAGGAACTGCTTTCTAGTTATACTTTATTTATTCTTTATTCCGCCACTTTTTTTGGCGTGTAACTACTTCCACATACTTTATGCTAGAAATTTAGTTCAAACTTCAAACTGTTCAGCTCTTTGCAGTGATGTGTGCTTGTATTTTTATTTTTACAAAGTTTTATACTTTTTATACTTTTTAACTTTTTAACTTTTTTTTACATTCTTTATAGTGAGAGTCGATGGAAGAAAGGTCCCATTTTTCACAGTTAACTTTTTTGAGCTCTTATTACTCCGTCATACTTTCACTTTGAAACTTCATTCAAACTTTATAATGTTCATCTATCTTTGAACTTTCATTGGTGAAAAAGTTGTTTTGAAAAAGTTTATACTTTTTAAAATATTTAACTTTATTTATAGTTTTTCCTCCCATAGACAATGTATGGGATTTATCTCTAAATCAACCTCACTTTTGCAGCCTCATTACTCTGGCATATTTTGTCGTAGAAACGTGATTTAAACTTTAGAAAGCTCACACGACTCTGGACTTTTTCGTGGTTCAAACCGTATTCGAATACGTTAAACGGTTTTTCCGAAATCGCAGTTCAATCGCAGGCCGTTTCGCCTAATTAGTGCCAAGTTAGAGTGCAGGGCTTCTTTCACTAGAGTGTACAAACAGAAAATCTTTCCTTGAAAATTTACCAAACAAATTGCCGTCCCGGCCAAGATATTCACTTTACACGCATGTCCTTTGGTCATTTTGTAGCCACACATGTCCTCTTTCACACAATGTGACCACCAAAACACAGAGACATACAGAATGTGAACTACGGCCTTTTAAGTGACACAAATACAGTCAATCTGCTCATTGACCTCCATAGTAAAATCCTTACGAGGAAATTATCGCGATGACAATTCTTAACTCGCTCTTATAACCACATTTCCGATCGTACCAACACCACAATCGCACATGGTGTACCTCAATATCTCAGGCCACTCACAGCGAAAAAATTATTTGCATTCGACTTTTACTTTTTGCGATAGAGCAATTTGTTCGGGCATAGTTTCCCCCCATTCAGAACCATTGTAAAATAAGAGATCAAGTTGCGCGCCACTTGTTTGTCTTTTACACTTCCACAGCTGAGACATATAAGGGCTTAATTACAGGGCTGAAATTAAAGTTACAAGATCTCAATGAGTTGCTCTGCGATACCTTGTGGGCTTGTAGGTCTGCTATTTGTGCAATTGGATGGCCTTTACACAGCTCTCGCAAGAGCACGCACGCACGCATGCACGCACGCACACACACACCCTGTCTTCCTATTGGCTGGCCTTTACACAGCTCTCGCAAGTGCACGCACGCACGCACGCACGCACGCACACACACACACACACACACGTTTATAAAAAAATATTTTCAAAAAAATAAAAAAATAATAAAAAAATTAAAAAAACTTTAAAAAAATTAAAAAAAAATAAAAAAAAATAAAAAAAAATAAAAAAAATGAAAACAAATTAAAAAAATTAAAAAAATTAAAAAAATTAAAAAAATTAAAAAAATTAAAAAAATGGAAAAATTGAAAAAAATTGAAAAAAATGAAAACTTAAAAATTAGCATGTTAGCATTAGCATGTTAGCATGTTAGCATGTTAGCATTAGCATGATAGCATTAGCATGTTAGCATGATAGCATTAGCATGTTAGCATGTTAGCATTAGCATGTTGACATTAGCATGTTAGCATGTTAGCATGATAGCATTAGCATGTTAGCATGTTAGCATTAGCATGTTAGCATTAGCATGTTAGCATGTTAGCATTAGCATGTTAGCATTAGCATGTTAACATTAGCATGTTAGCATGTTAGCATGTTAGCATTAGCATGTTAGCATCTTAGCATTAGCATGTTAGCATTAGCATGATTAAAACATTAAAAAATTAAAAAAAATTAAAAACATTAAAAAATTAAAACTTTAACTTTTTTTTAAACTTAAAAGGAAAAAAATAATAATAAAGAACTTAATATTTTTTATCTTAATATTTTTTTTAAGAAATATCTTAGACCATTATCAATAATCATTGTGTTTATGCTTTTAAAGATAGGCCTATATGCTATTTGAACCTTCTATTTACATGTAAAAGTATGCTATTTCTGTTAAGCTCATGAATGCTTTTATATGTATACTCCATTGGATTGACTATTTTTTTTCTTTTTTACCTTTTCTTGATTCATCAAGAATACATTGTAAAGCATTATTCATACATTACAAATCATTAGTAGACAGTAATACTTTACTTACTTTATTCTGCCACTTTTTGGGCATCGTACTACTTCCACATACTTTATTCCGCTTTATGCAGTTATTTATGCTTATTCTTTTTACAGATTTTTATACATTCTTTTTTCAACTTTTCCTTCGGCTTTAATACATTTTCTACTGTACATTATATACATTGCGTCTTTTGGCGAGCCCACGCAGTTTCTGCAGGGAACTGCCTTTCTAGTTATTAATAATGTTATTATTATAGATAAACTTTATTTTGTCCCGTTATACCTCCCACAGTTTTTGTCGCGCGCACTCGAGCCATATGTCAAAACGACGGGCTACATCGGGAATCGTGTGCGTGTATTGGGATAAGACATTTGTTGGATAGTTTAATTGATATGAATTAATTAGTGCATTAAATTTCCCCATAGACATGAATGGGAAAATGCAAAAACTCACTTTCAAGTATTTTTTCCTCTGAGACCGTAAGGGCTATACTTACAAGACTTGGAGGAGAGATTCATAATAATTACTAAAATTAATTACCTTAGAAGTATAACGTTCTGCCTCATGGTGGCGCTATAACAGCCAACTTTACCTTTTGGGGTATAACTCTTGAACCGTAGGTCGTAAAATCAAAAATATTTTTTCCCTGGATTCCTTGGGTCATGACGCATCTCCCCATATAGGCCCCGCCCATTTGCGTCTAGATAGATTTCCCGCCATTTTGAATTTTGTTCAAAACACACTTTTTGCTCCTCCTCCTACAGATTTTGTCCAAATTTCACAAGAATCGGTACACATGATCTCCGGACCTATCCCATTAAAACAGCACAGTCAGAATTTAGATCTTCTGTATCGTTCGGCCGTAATCGTCTTCCGAAGTTAGTGGGAGGGGCCTACTTTACAAAACAAGCCACAATTCACGCACGGAATGTCCGATCCATCCCAAATCTGAATCACATGTCGAGGGTGGCTTAATCAACGCAGAGCCAAAAGCGATTCCATTTTCGACGGGTGCGATGTGGGCAACCACACTTTGCAATTTCCCGGAATTGCCTCTTTCTAGTTCTTTTTATTTCACTGTAGTCTTTTTTTTGTCACTTTATACCTCCCACACTGTACGCTGCATATTGAGCCATATGTCAAATTGACCGGAAAAATCGGGAATCGTGTGCTTGTATTTTGTTAAGAGAAATGTTGTATAGTTTAATTGATATGAATTTATTAGTGAATTAAATTTCCCCATTGACATGAATGGGAAAAGGCAAAAAATCACATTCAAGTATTTTTTCCTCGGAGACTGTAATCACTATAGTTACAAAACTTTTAGGGATATTTCTTAATTATGACTAAAATTAATTAAAATTATAATTTTATAGGTCGGCCTCATGGTGGCGCTATAACAGCCCACTTTACCTTTTGGCTTATAACTCTTGAACCGTAGTTCGTAAAATCAAAATTATTTTTTCCCTGGATTCCTTGGGTCATGACGCATCTCCCCATATAGGCCACGCCCATTTCCGCCATGATGGATTTTCCGCCATTTTGAATTTTGTCCAAAACAAACTTTTTGCTTTTCCTCCTACATATTTCGTCCAAATCTCACAGAAATCGGCACACATGATCTCTGGACATATCCGATTAAAACACCAGATGCAGAATTTTGGTAGTGCGTATCGTTCGGCCGTAATCGTCTTCCGAAGTTAGTAGGAGGGGCCTGTATCACAAAAATGCCATAAATCACGAACGGAATGTCCAATCCATCCCAAATTTGAATCACATGTCCGGGGTGGTTCAATCAACCAAGTTCTAAAAGCAATTCCATTTTCATCCATAGGGGGCGCCGCAAATGCGAGAAATGTAACCGTTTGTCGCAAAAACATGAATTTCGGGGGTTAAATCCCCTCCGAATTACTTACGCATGATCTAAGGCGTGACTTGAAATTGTAATTGGCTGGCAATACTAGTGGGAGGGGCATATGTAAGCCACTGCGGCAACCACACTCTGCAATTTTTTAAAATTGCGAATTTTCTAGTTTATATACTGTATATGGAGTAGTGTTTCAGGCAATGCCCAAATATGGAGTGTTGTAATGTCAGAACAGCTCCATATATGGAGAGGTTCTAGACAACCGTGTCACTGTACTCCCTGCAGGGGGGGGGGGGGGGCATGGGGAGAGTGGAGGCATAATGGTCCAGGGGTTTGTCAAGAGTTATAGTAGCTGATACAATGGTTGCAAAACTTGAACACAGACAGTTGCCCTATACAGAGAATCATGTCTATAAGGAAAGAGACATCTCTGAAGCATATATGAGAGAGAGAGAGAGAGAGAGAGAGAGAGAGAGAGACAGAGAGACAGAGAGACAGACACGAGTAGTTTACATGAGCTTGTGCTGCTGCTGAGCACCAAAACCTAATTCCAAACTTGGCTGAAACACATTGGGCTCTCTGTTGAGTCAGTGTGTTGTGCACAGGCACGCTTGTCTGTCTGTCTGTCTGTCTGTATCTCTCTCTCTCTCTCTCTCTCTCTCTCTCTCTCTCTCTGTCTCTGTGTGTGTGTGTGTGTGTGTGTGTGTGTGTGTGTGTGTGTCTTTACCTTGTCATCCAGTTTTCTTGCACTGAAGGACAGCTCGATGTAGTCATCATTACCTGTCAGTTCCTCTGCTGAGATCTGCACGCATGCACGCACGCACGCACGCACGCACACACGCACACACGCACACACACACACACACACACACACACACACACACACACACACACACACACACACACACACACACACACACACGCACAATATTATAGATGATTGGTGCTGCCCTTAGGGCAAATGTACAGACCAGTGCCGGATTGGCAAACACCTCCATAGCCTCCATAGAAAATCGTTTGATGAATCTTGTTGCCATCCAATATATCATACATTCCAATATCAACATACAGTACACTTTAATGATACCACACAAAAAAAATAATCCAATATAATTTGATTGTCCGAAAATAACCTCCTCCCTCCTTTTTTAATATATTCTGTCACATTGTTATAATGATCATTAGACTCCCCTGTCCCAGAGTTCAGACTTTTAATGAAGCATGAAGCATGTAGAATGTAATTTACATACAAATGTGAGGGACTTCATTTATTTGACATTTGTTTAACCCATTTAGACCTGAATACGATTCTATACAAATGCCTTATCCTGTTCTCATGTTTCTATGTCAGTCGTTCTGATTATTTTAAACCCCAAATCCTCCCTCTCTCTCTGACACTTATGCCAGTGATCGCCCTCCTTTGTGCCAATGTTGGCAGCCGTGCCAAAGGTTGCCTACCCCATGTGAATATATTAATAAGTAAGGATTAATAAGTAAGGATTCTTCCTTTTTAAAGCCAGCTACATCATTATATTTATGCCTTTAAATGTGCTGTAAGTCAGTGGTTCCCAAACTTTTTTCATTGTCAAGGACCCCCAAATTGAGACTAATTATTATAGCCCCATTTGAAAAGATATGCCAGGGACCCCCATAAGAGAAGATGTGTGTACGGCTCTAGCAGTAATTCTCAACCCGTTTAATTTCAAGGACCCCCAGTGTGACATGCATTAGTCTACAGACCCCCCATTTAATGCAATTTATACCTCTGGGACACCCCTGGTAATTTAACTCTGAGAGTGTATACAAATGGAACCAAATGGACCCGCAGAGTTACAGAACCATAAGGGTCTATTTGGTTCCAAACTATCATTTAGCTGCAGGGGACCCCCTGGAACTCCCTCGAGGAACCCTGGGGGTCCCCGTAGCCCACTGTTGGGAAGCACTGCTGCTAAGTAATATGTTGTTGTTAAAACGAGTCTTAAATAGCTCTGCGTTCTGAGAGCAATCATTGCTATAGATTGTTCGATAACAGGGATCTCTCCATCTCTGAAAATACATGTTCAGGTCAGTAAACCCATTGAGTCAAATCTGGTTATATATACTCATTGAAAACACTCATCTTTGCTATAGTCAGTAGTCACTGATATTGTCCTTTTAATGGGTGAGGGGGGACCATTTTTTCCATTACCATTTAATCTCGTTTACTTTTTTATATATTATATTTTATATTATTGTTTTTATTTGGAAGTGAAATATATCCCTTTTAACAATTAACTTGCTGCGATGCATTCAAGGGACCCCACTGTGTGAAGGGAACCTCGGACAGACAGACAGACAGACAGACAGACAGACAGACAGACAGACAGACAGACAGACAGACAGACAGACAGACAGACAGACAGACAGACAGGTACCGTGATGATAGTCTTTCCCACAGTGCCTCCTGGTCTGAGCAGTGCTTTGGATAGCTTCCTCTGGGAGATAATCTGAATGTAAACAGACAAGAAAGAGAAGTGTTTGCATTACATTACATTGATTGATTAAACACTTTATTAGTTAAAGACGTAAACAGCACAGAGATACAGTAACATTTGGGCAAAAAGGAAGACATGCAAAAGTCCATTGTGTTCCTATTATGTATAGGAAACTGTACTGTTGCGGAGCAGAAATCACTACAGAGGGTGGTGAAAACTGCGGCGCGTATCATAGGCTCTTCGCTGTCAACAATTGAGTCCATCTACAAGCAGCGCTGCCTGTCTAAGGCCCTTTGTATCATTAAGGATGCCTCCCACGTTCCCACCCCAACAACACACTGTCCCACCCCTCCCATTCACACAGGAGAAAGGGCTACAGATGCCTCAAGACTTCAACCACCAGCTCCAGAAACAGCTTCTTTCCCTCGGTCATTATCCGCTTGAACTCTTTAACCAAATGATAGTATACCTTAAACCCATAAACTGTATTGTTCTTACTGTTTTTACTCTTGCCACTACTAACAACGTTTGCATTACTATGATTGCCTTTTTTGTATTGCATTTGGATTGATGCCAACAGATTGATTTCGTTGTACACTGTGTCCAATGACAAAATACAATCGATCGATCCATCCATCCATATGTATTCAGTGTGACATGCATTGATGTACACATGCATTGATGTACACATCAATGCATGTCAATCAAAACATAATAGCCTACAAATAGACTTACAGATGAGAAGGGGGAAACAGGAAAAACAAGGTGGCAGTGTATGTCCCCTCATATATACATAGCAAGGTGAAATAATCTAATTATGATACGTAGCTTGCGGAGTTAGTTCAGTCAGATATACTCGAGGAGCTCATGCAGTGTTATTATGCAAGACCCACACATCAGCTGACCAATTGGGCAGGGTATTTAAGCTCACCTATAAATCTGGATTATTCCTGCGTTCCATCATCTGCATATATGCGTTCCTGTTGTTATGTAATTCTATAATAAATTGTTCAATCTCAATTTGTGAGTTACCTGACTGAACTGTCTTCACTTGTAACTTGCAAGTATATCTTGTAATAGGAGTTTTAAGATGAGAATACGATCCACCTGTTGGTTGTCTGTTAGATGACCTATTCCTGACCTATTCTTCTTAAGACCCATGTTTGACCATGCCCACTCACTACTGACCACACCTCCAATGTATTCTCTGCTCTCATTGTGTATAAAAGAGAGAAACGTAAAGGGCTCTGGCGGCTTGCATATACGTGCTCCTCCCTGGGCTGGTACAGACCAATCCTTGTAATAAAAGTATCATTGTTTCAGTCCACTCTCTACCTTGATTATTTCCTAAAAGACTCTGATGTGTGTTGAAATAATCCACTACACCCTCTCACTAAGTTGGCCATTGAAGGTGACACGGGTTGGGAAAGCATGCCTGACGAGGCAGAGATGTGAAATGCTCAGACTGTGGAACTGCCTCACCCCACTGCCAGACGAGAGGCTTATATGAAAACCAATTGGAATAGAAGCTGTATCATCCATGGATAACAGAGAGGTCTCCTCAATTTTCTCACTATCTGATTCAAATGTATATTTTATGAATAACCTTCATTGTATATCAATGCAGTCCGACATGAATTGTCACTGTTACTCCATTGCTATCAGGAGCAATGGAGGGTGGACATTCAGGGGGAAAAAAGCAACTTATATTAAAATTAAAGAGGACTATATCACTGAACCCTATGTTGCTTTTAATTTAAAGAGATGCCAGTGGTCCAATTTGTGCTCAGTTCAAATCTGGTGCATTACCAGCGGTGGAAAGTAAGTAAGTATTGTACTTTACTTAAAAAAATAAAAAAATAAAAAACGAAATGGAAATGGAAATTCCCGCTGACTTATGCTGTCTATGGGGACACAGATTTTACAACGTAAATATCTCGGATTCTTCCTTTTAGACCAAAAACAATTAGCTTGATTTGCGTCTCATTTCAAAACAAAAAAAACCCGGGGGGGCATCCTTTTGTCCGACAACTCATAGGCCCGACGGGGCAATGCTCCGAGGTGCGCTGCGGGTCGGGAGAGGGTTGCGGTTAGGTTTAGGTGTCTGCCCCGGGGGAGGTTAGGGTTAGGGTGAGGGAGGAGGTAGGTTGTCGTTCGGACCAATGATCCGTCGGATGAAAGTACTGCACTCCTTATTCCTAGCTTACAAAAAGTATGTTTTTCGCGGGACATGTTAGTTTGTTACATAGCAAATTTTTACTTCCTGACTCTCGGTTTCCGGCCAAATCGGCTTTTTTTATTTAAGAGTCTCGTCTAAGAGACAGCTGTCTCCTCGGTGTCTCCTCGGTGTCTCCTGTGTGTCGCACGGCTCAAAATAAATGTTCAATGGGAGTCACGTGGTTTTGACGAGACAAACTTGCTGTTTGCAAACTGTTTTCTGCCCTCCTCCCCCCCCCATGGAACAAGGTTATCTCGTCAAACCACGACCACGTGACTCCCATTGAAAATGAATTGCGAGCCGTGCGACAAACAGAAGACACCGAAGAGTCTCTTAGGTGTGAACGGCCCCATAGAGTAACACGTGTGGCGCTCTGAGCCAACCACCAGATGTCGCTGTGGCACGAATGAGTTCAGTAAAAAACATTTGAGTCGGCTACTTTTTCCCCCACCACTGTGCAGTTACCTCTGGCAGTTGAGGTGGTGGTGAGATATGCTGGCATTCTGAGGAGCAGCGACTTTGTGTTCTTTGTGACCTGGGAGTTGTATTGTATGGAGGATGAGTTTCATTGTTCCACTGTATTAGAAGAAGACAATTCAGGATAGGAACCCCTATTTGTTTTGCCTGTTACTAAGGAAAATGCATAAAGAAAGACATGGCAAAACCTTCTTAGATCTGCTATCTACAAAGGATTTTATTTGACCTTTTATAACTTGTGAAATGAGACCTTCTGCATAATGAGTATGCACTTTTACTTTTGGTATACTTTGAAGTACATTCAGTACATTCAGTTAACAGGCAATTATGGGCACTAGATTTGCCCGTAAACCTCAAGTTTATCAGGCATATACAGTAATATACGGTAATGATGTGATTACAATTCGGGAGTTTGTTGGAAAGTTTCCTGTAATATACACATCCGTATTCCATGCTTTTTGCGGAGTAGTACTCCTTACACCACTGATACACCCCGACTGCTTCTAAAGGGATCCCAGCATGCATTGCACTTACAGTAAAGAGACACAGCATTGATCATGAGATCAAACTGTTTGGTGAGTGAGAATGAATGGATCTGAGGTTCTGAGGATCGGACGCTTGATGTTCTTTCACTGCGTGGCAACGTCGGAGGCAGTCGATGCATTGTATCAACCCATCAAACAAACTCGGACCCCTTTTGGTGTTTTAGACATTCTGTTATACTTTAGCTGTTGAAAAATAGCAGATCTACAAACTGCTTGTAGGTCTGCTATTTTTGAAAAATCTTTGAATGTATGTTATTCTTTCAGAGTGAACGTTTTTATCTCAAATCTTTGCTTCTGCGAGGTTCCTGGAACATTGCATTTTCAGATGGGGGTCGGTGGCCAATTACATATCATTTTTGGGGTCCTTGACATGACATTTGCACCACTGATACAGAAACATGAGGTTTTTCAGAAAATTGTCATAATTTAGAAGACATTTTTTAAATGTCCACGTCAGGCCTAAATGGGTTAACACATTCAGGCCGTAGGACGTGTACAAACTAGTGATGGGTTGTTTATAGATTAATCGTCATCGGCTCGATTAATCAATCAGACCGATTAATTAATCAGTCCGATTAATCGGTCTGTCTTTACAGATAAACAAGCCCAAAGTAACAGCTTGAACAGATCTACAAGCTCACAATATTAAATATAAAGGTATGTAAGTTAAATCTGACTTGCCTATATATATAAGACTGCAGTGCAGATACCCTGTTACGTGTATTTTTCAGAATGTTATTATTATACATTTTCGATACAGAATGAGATCATATCGATGATATCGGTTATCGGCCATAACGGCAATTCATTATATTGGATATATCGATATCGGCCAAAATGTCTCATCGGCACATTCCTAGTACAAACGCCATATCTGATCCAACTGTATAGATTCCAGTGGACACACGTCATAGCGCTTTTTTTATTGATATCAAACAAAAAATAAAATGTCAGATTTCTTTTTATTTTTTGGTTGGCCTCGTTTTCTTTTATTCCTCCTTTTTTATCCCATTCTGGGCGGGAGCCCATTTTGGTGTTAGCACTATGTTATGCTTTAAATATTGAAAAATAGCAGATCTACAAGCTCATAGCGCGCTACCGAGTGGCGCGCTACGAGCTTGTAGGTCTGCTTTTTTTGAAAAATCGAAGACACTTTTAGAATCTGATCTCAGGTCAGAATGGGTTAATAATTAAACTGTCAGGATGTAATAGACATTTTTTGAATCTGATCTCAGGTCAGAATATTCTGCACCATACTCCTTGCTGTTTCGCGCATGCACGCTGCCGCTCACTTCCTTGTTTACGGCTCAGAAAGCCGACAGCCCTTTAGACGAATATTAGACGTCTAGTAGACAAAGAAATGCTCAGTGGGATGGACGAACGCTCTACGTTAGACGCCATGCTGCCGCCCACTCTTTTGCTATAGTGCATTGTTGGACTTCGCCCGCCTGCAGTGCTGCAGTTCCAGCATTGGCCAGAGTGTTAGGGGGATGGCTTCACCGTTCCCCATGTGCCCCGGGGGGGCCTGTGTATAGGAGAGGTGCCATGGATGTTTATTCATCCATGGAAAGAGGGAATTGGACGAGACTCAGTTTGGTGATGGTTAACCCATTCTGAACGGGAAAATTATGTTATACTTTAGCTATTGAAAAATAGCAGATCTACAAGCTCATAGCGCGGCACCGAGTGCCGCCCTATGAGCTTGTAGGTCTGCTATTTTGTTTTATCGTCAAAATGTGATCTTTGAATATTTATTCCTTCAGAGAGAACGTTTTTAACTCAAATCTTTGCTTCTGGGGGAGGTTCCTGCAGGAACAACATATTTTCAGATGGGGGTCGGCAGCCAATTCGTAGAATCTGATGTATCGGGTCGAAATGGGTTAAAAGGGACACCTGCGCTTTACTCCTGATGACGGTCCCTCATGGCTCATTGAAACACTGACGAGTGAATGGGTCTTTCTTCTAATCTGCTGCCACTGCTGCTGTTCAATCAATCTCTCCCTCTCTCTCTCTCTCTCTCTCTCTCTCTCTCTCTCTCTCTCTCTCTCTCTCTCTCTCTCTCTCTCTCTCTCTCTCTCTCCCTCCTGTGTGTGTGTCAATAAAAGAAAGGGATATGGAAGGGAAAAGAGAGAGAGAGAGAGAAAATCATAGACAGTCAAAGATAATAAGTGTCATAGTGTATAAGATCATTGCATTGCAATACAGATAATACTTGAAGCTTAGTATTATTTTATATTATGTGACCGACTCGACACCGGGCACACGCCGCGCTCCCTGTGGGGTGTGTGGAACACGCCTGTCGAATTTGAAGCCGGTTGCATGGGCCGAACGGAGTTATGAGGGCTACAGAATCAATGAAGTACACGCACAAACGCACGCACGCACGCACGCACGCACGCACGCACGCACGCACGCACACACGCACGCACACACACACACACACACACACACACACACACACACACACACACACACACACACACACACACACACACACACACACACACACACACACACACTGTGCTGTCCATGGTGCTGAAGCTTATAGTTATGTTATGTACATAGGTGAGTGCTGTCCATGGTGCTGAAGCTTATAGTTATGTTATCTACATAGGTGAGTGCTGTTCATGGTGCTGAAGCTGTGATGTACATAGGTGAGTGCTGTCCATGGTGCTGAAGCTTATAGTTATGTTATGTACATAGGTGAGTGCTGTCCATGGTGCTGAAGCTGTTATGTACATAGGTGAGTGCTGTCCATGGTGCTGAAGCTGTTATGTACATAGGTGAGTGCTGTCCATGGTGCTGAAGCTGTGATCTACATAGGTGAGTGCTGTCCATGGTGCTGAAGCTGTGATCTACATAGGTGAGTGCTGTCCATGGTGCTGAAGCTGTTATGTACATAGGTGAGTGCTGTCACCTGACAGGACAGAGGGAGAGGGAAACGGGGGTCTTTAGGTCCTTTTTTAATAGTAATATAAAACGCTGTATCGTTCACTTCCTCGTTTCGACAAAACGGTCTATTCTCTCTGCATCTATGGAAAAGTAAGTGTTAACTTGTCTCCGCTGTTGAGAAGTCGCTTGTCGGTATACCTTCCGGGTATCCACGGGTATACCAGCCGGGTACCCGTTGGTGTTACATAGCAGCAATGATAGGAGAGCCATTCAAATAAATACCATCCACTGCAATGGAAAGCAGAAATCCATTCTGTCTTGCTCGTTAAGGGTTCCAGAAACTTTTAGCTTTTTCTCTGTCGTCACAAACTTTGTCTATATCTAAGGCTCTGGTGGGGAGGTGCTGACCACGGGAGACAAAGTTGAAATAGGAAGGAGAGGTCGCACAAAAAAAATATATATTAGGATACCAACGTTTCGGCAAAACCAAAACTCTTCTTCGGGGTGTGATGTGGTTTGTTATAGCTACCTCAGTGTGGTGCAAAAAAAGAAAGGATAAAAAAACTGACTATGAATTCAGTATAGTGTGCAGACATCAGAGGAGAAAAAAAGCCATTTTGTCCCCAGGATGATGAAAAGAGAAGGGCCCTTGCGGTCACAGACAGCCTGTCCCCAGATGACAGCCAGATGAAGAGGCCGCACGGTCACAGAAATGACAGAAAATATGTCCCAGTGAATCCAATGTTCCCATTATTAAGACCTACAAATACCTTCTAATTCAGTGGTTCTCAAACCATTTTTGTGCCAAAAAGGTCCCCCCCCCCACCAAAGTTATATATATATATATATATATATATATATATATATATATATATATATATATATATATAATATATATATATATATATATATATATATATATATATATAAATAATGTATTAACGGTATATAATTATTATTTATTGTAACAAATTACTCCTTAGAGAAGCACTGTGGATACATAAACTTGACACTTTAGAACCCACTGGCCTCAATGAAGAACTGAGCCTCTCATGTTTTTTATAGACATGCTTTTTTTGACGGTCCCTGAGGTCTTGTGTTTTATTGTAATGTTTTCGTTGTGCCCCTGTATTTTCCCTTTTCTATATATTTGGCCACAAGGCCCTTAATTATGTATGTGCACTGTTTCTATATATTGTTTGTATGGCTTTTATATGGTTGAATCACTGTCAAAAGCAGACCAATGCTAACTTTAAATATGCACTCCGTTTCATTAAGAGACAGGAAAATACAATGCGGGCTGATGCACTTGCAAAGAAACTACAAAATAATAGTTCTACTGATTTCTGGAAAGAAATCAGAACTATTAATAACTGTAAAACATCCCTACCATCAAGTGTCGATGATGCAAGTGGCCCGGAGGACATATGTAATCTGTGGCAGAAGAAATTCTCTGATTTATTTAACTGTATTCCAAGTAACCCTTTCCAAGTTGGCACAGTCGATGTAGATGAGGAGGTGGTTATCACAACACAAGAAATACATGAAGCTGTCCTGAAATTAGACAACAATGGCCTGTGGTCTGGATAACATTGCTGCCGAACACTTGAAATATGCCAGCAGGAAACTGCATATTTTACTTGCCATTTGTTTTGCTGGGTTTTTAGTTCATGGATCACTACCAAAATCCATTTTATCTGTAATTCTAGTGCCCGTCATTAAGGACAAGGTGGGTAAGCTGAATAGCTCTGAGAACTACAGGCCAATAGCTCTAGCCAGCATTTTATCTAAGGTACTGGAAAGAGTTCTCCTCAGTAGGCTGGAGCAGTATTTACTGAAAGCTGATAATCAGTTTGGTTTCAAACAGAAACATGGCACTGACATGTGTATCTTTGCGCTCAAGGAGATATTGGACAAATATGCAAGTCAAAACACCACAGTATTTACATGTTTTATTGATGCTTCTAAAGCTTTTGACAGAGTCAATCATTGTAAACTTTTTAACAAGTTATATTTGCGAGGGGCCCCTAGATGTGTAATAAGGATTCTGGTTTACTGGTATGCACACCAGACTATGCTGGTTAAATGGGGTAACTCCATTTCCGCTCCATTCCATGTGACCAATGGGGTAAGGCAAGGCAGCATTTTATCTCCTTTCCTTTTTAATGTTTTTATGGACGATTTATCTGTACAGTTGAATGCCTGTAAAACAGGGTGTATCATTGGTGACTGTTTCATCAACCACCTCATGTTTGCAGATGACTTGGTGGTTCTATGCCCATATAGTGCTGGTCTCCAGCAGTTACTAAAAGTGTGCTCACAGTACGGCCTCGATTTTGATGTGAAGTACAACGCAAAAAAGAGCATAACTCTGATTGTGAGAAGTAGGGAAGACAGTAAGCTGGTATTTCCTGATTTCTACCTGTCTGGAATGGCATTAAAATAATGCAAAGAGACCAAATATCTAGGTCATTTTATAACAAATGACCTATCTGATGATAGAGATATCTTTAGACAGCGGCGTAAACTGTATGCTCAAGCCAACACACTCATACGCAAGTTTAATTTCTGCTCTGTTCCTGTGAAAATCTCACTTTTTAAAGCTTATTGTACTCCGCTGTACACTGCCCACTTGTGGCGACACTACAAAAATGGCAGCCTGCAAAAAATGACAGTGGCATATAATGACTGCATGAGACTGCTGCTCAAAGCCCCAAGATGCTGTAGTGCCAGTCAAATGTTTGTAGAAATAAATGTACCCACTTGCCCTGCTGTGCTACGAAACCTGATGTATAGATTTATGTGCAGGTTAACAGACTCTGAGAACAGCATCATTGCATCACTTTCTAACCCTGCTAAGAGCTCTGTCAGGCTGCCATCTAAGCTGTGGAGCCACTGGCGTTCTAGCCTGTATGTACAGAGATAAGTCCCCCCTGTTTGTTTGTTTATGCTTTGTTTGTTTTATTTATAGTTTGTTTACTTTTGTGTTTTTATGTTTTATGTGTTCTGCCCTATGGACCCCCCTGTGAGTGTCTTGAATAAAGTTTGAATTGAATTGAATTGTTGTACTTTATTTTACTTACTTGTAAAACAGCGTTTTTTTCCATAGCCATACTCTTATCTGTTTAGACTGCTGGCAGTAAATGGTTATATCATGTAACATGGCCCGTTGTCATTGGCTCATTGATAGCCCAGCCCTTACCTACTCTGTACCTAAAGACATGCCCAAATGCTGCCACCTCTATGACTCTGATGAAGACCGCACAGGTCGAAACATTAGTCGTTCTGCATACTTAGCACCTAATACAAATACAAATGTCCGTGCTGCTCCTTCTGCTGCTCATGTTCTTGTACCTGTGAAGCACCCGATCAGCCGTTCCAGGCTTGAGGCGCGTTGGCAGACTCCCTTTGTTTGCATTGTTCCCGGCTTTCATTGTCTCCACCAGGCCGAAAGGCATGGGGAGAGAGTATGTTTTACACTCCGTCCGTCCGTCCGTCCGTCCGTCCGTCCGTCCATCTGCATACAGCTGATCTCAGGCACCGTTGGCCCGGCCGATGCCAAACATGTGTACACACACTCCCTGGATGCCAACGACGAACCTCTGCCCCAATTTGTCCGCAAGAGCCTATTATAGCGCCACCATCAGGCCGATTTTAGCAAAACACATTTCTCCGGCCGTACTCAGTTTATTCAGTTAAAATCATGCACATCCCCCCCCCCCCCCATTTCCTCTGGTGTCACCCAGGGCTCTGTTCTTGGCCCCATCATATTCATCATCTACCTCCTCCCCCTTGGACAGATTTTCCGTAAATATAACATCAATTTCCACTGCTACGCGGACGACACCCAGCTCCACGTCTCCCCCAAAGCCTCTTCCCACCCTCCTCCCTCCGTTCCTGCTTACAGGAAATCAAATCCAAGTTCACGTCTAACTCATCATTAACAGGTGATCTGTCCAATGCCAGACAACCAGCGACTATTAACATATTTAATCTCTGCATTTGAATGCTTTGTCTCTATAGACAATGCATTCAAATGCAGAGATTAAATTCTTCATTCACTATTGAATGAAGCACCAGCCATCATCATTTAGCCTGCATCAGGAGCAACACATGTTTCTGCACACAGGCCTACACATTACACAATGGGCTATGAGACTAAGAGGATTTGACAATATACTAATTTGTTGTTAGGCCTTGACCAGTTTTGTACAGAAACCAGACCACTGTCACTGTCTTATATACTAAAGTGGAAACAAATTGAACTTACATTGCACCTTAATAAATTATTAATAAAAGTACAGGGGATGTGGTAGTATACTGTTAAAGAGAAGGCTAAATATGAAGGCTTGTGTACTATTTATGAAGACAATCATTTTAGGGGTGGCAGTTTGTGTTTTGGAAAACAAATAGGCCTAACTGTTTTTCTTTGTAAGATGCACTGCATGCATTGCATGTACATAATATCTATAGCATATATATTGTGAACATCAGTCTCCAGTAGGAGTCCCAATGGAGAGTGTTTGGTAGGATCTACTCCTTTGACGTTTTTAAGGTTTATTATAAACCAGCAGTTTTTATGCACCACATATGGGACAACTCCCAGAACACAGCAGGTACTCTTATTTATGTTAAACAGTTAAATACTGTTCTGTTTCCCACTGCATTTGATTGAGTTTGACTGTCTTTCTCTTCTGTGCTGTAATGTTTTGTTATTTAATTTACTTTGTTTCAGTTATTTGTTTCCTGATTTACCAATAACTAAATAATCATATTTTCCCAGAACACAGCAGGTATGCTGGTACTCTTATTTATGTTAAACAGTTAAAGACTGTTCTGTTTCCCACTGCATTTGATTGACTTTCTTTCTCTTCTGTGCTGTAATGTTTTGTTATTTTTATTTATTTTGTTTCCTGATTTACCAATAACTAAATAATCATATTTTCTATATTATATGCTTTGACTCTGAATTTGGATATAGTTAGTTTAATAGATTAATTATACATGAAGCTTACAAAGCAATCTCAGTTAGCAGTTAATTTCTAGAATGTTGCATAGAGCATCGTCTGGGGGAGGAGTCAGATAGGGGTATAGCACATGCAGCAGTTTGTTAGGTTGTGATTGGTGGAGACTTGATTCTATTGTTCCACTCTTTGGCCAATCAACACCAAGCAGTTAGTGGTTCCACCTCAGGCTCTCTAGTATAAGAAGAGTTTGTATAGTTGTCAGTTCTCCACAACTCCTCCAGGATATCAATCAGTTCTGATCTCATCTGATTGTGGACTCCAGACTTCAGCTGAAGATGAACTCTAACAATGCCACCATGAACAGTTCTGCTCAACAGGGAGGACCCAATGATCACCAAGACCTCTGTAAGTTACTAACTGTCTATATGGATATACACTATGTCATAAATAGTCATGTGTATTTGTTTTATGTATTTATTTGAACTATAAATGGATGCTAATGTAACTAATGTATTTTTATCCAATTAAGTGTTGCATCATCATCCTGGTTTACCTGTTCTATCAGAGGTGAATGAACAAAGAATCTTGGCTAAGCAAAAACACCATTGCTGTGATCAGTGTGGTAAACGCTTCCCTGGAATGTCCAGCCTAAAATACACCAGAGAATCCACACTGGAGAGAAACCATATGGATGTGATCAATGTGGACAACACTTCTCTGACAAGTCCACCCTGAAAAAACACCAGAGAATTCACACTGGAGAGAAACCCTATGGATGTGATCAGTGTGGACAACACTTCTCTGACAAGTCCACCCTGAAAAAACACCAGAGAATTCACACTGGAGAGAAACCCTATGGATGTGATCAGTGTGGACAACACTTCTCTGACAAGTCGACCCTGAAAAAACACCAGATAATTCACACTGGAGAGAAACCCTATGGATGTGATCAGTGTGGACAACACTTCTCTCAAATGGCACACCTTAAAAGGCACCAGAAAATTTACATTGGAGAGAAACCCTATGGATGTGATCAGTGTGGACAACACTTCTCTCAAATGGCAAACCTTAAAAGGCACCAGAAAATTCACACTGGAGAGAAACCCTATGGATGTGATCAGTGTGGACAACACTTCTCTCAAATTGCAACCCTTAAAATACACCATCGAATTCACACTGGAGAGAAACCCTATGGATGTGATCAGTGTGGACAACACTTCTCTCAAATGGCACACCTTAAAAGCCACCAGAGAATTCACACTGGAGAGAAAGCCAAACAATTGTGATGCATGCTTTTAGTAATTCAAATAATGTAGAAGTTCACAGGGTTGTACACACTCTCTAGAATGGCACACCTACAATTGGTGCATAACATCGTATGTAACTAAAGTAGGCTAATATGTTCTTAAATAAACAATAGAGCCCAGGCCGTAATTCCCTCTTAATATTACTGTTGATCAATTGTACTTTTAACACAATTCACATTATGAAACAGTAAAAATGATGTTAGTGAAGTAGGTATGGAGGCATGGGAAGACCTCTGTTACTGAACAAACAATATAGCAAAATTCACATTTTAACAAAACAAACCCCTACAGCACCTTTAACATTCCACAAAGGAAGTTCTGTAGTTCTGCTGAAACTCACCAGAGTCAAAGAAGACAATCAGCTTACAAAGCAATCTCAGTTAGCAATTAATTTCTAGAATGTTGCATAAAAATGTCAATCAATCAACCAGAGTTTGTTCGTGCTTCATACAAAAATATAGAATAGGCCTACTACAAGTTATTTTAGTTACTCAACCACTAAACAAACAAACAAACAAACAAACACAAACAAACAAACCTAGCCTATATATTACCTTTCTATATAATGTTTCTATATGTTACCTTTCTTAGTACAGACTTAAAATGTACACAAAGTATTTGCACATTAAGTTTCTGCTGGGTCTCTCTCAGCTTCCATCATGTATCCATTTGTATTAAGAACAACAAATTTGTACCGCTGTAACTTTTATGTATGAAGTACAAGTAAAGTATTTTCAACTTTTGAGTGAGGTTTCCTGTCCATTTAATGTTATGCGTACCCTTTACCCCTAGACTAATTGGTGCATAACATCGTATGCAACTAAAATAGGCTAATATGTTCTTAAATAAACAATAGAGCCCAGGCCGTAATTCCCTCTTCATATTACTGTTGATCAATTGTACTTTTAACACAATTCACATTATGAAACAGTAAAAATGATGTTAGTGAAGTAGGTATGGAGGCATGGGAAGACCTCTGATACTGAATATAGCAAAATGTACTAGAGCCATTTTAACAAAACAAACCCCTACAGCACCTTTAACATTTCACAAAGGAAGTTCTGAAAACTCACCAGAGTCAAAGAGGTGTAAACTGGTCTCAGTTCATCCATAATGTGATCATTAAC